>NW_010241402.1:0-9060 GCF_000690775.1 Eurypyga helias
GGTGTCGTACCCCCTGGACCCTGCCCGTGCTCCCTGTCACTAGCCCAGCCGGGGCGCTCACCCACGCCCCGAGTGGTCGGGGAGGCGGTTGGTGGACGAGGCCATCTCCTCGGGGCCTGGCCTCGTCACTTCATCTTCCCTCGAAGACTTGGTGGCTCTTCCTGCGGGTTTTAGTTCCTTCCCTCCTTTAAAGCATGCTCTCCTCCTCTCTCTGAAGTAGCTGAGGGTAGCCAGTGCCATGTCATCAAGAAAAAAACGCCGTTCCTGGCAGTAGTTTCTTGTGCGTGCTCTTAAAACAGCATCTGTTTAAGGTTTGAGGCTGGCTCTTAGCAGGGAAGGAAGTGGAGCGATAAAGCTTATCACCTTGGCCTATATTCCTCCATCTCTCCTCCATTAGTCTGAACCACTCTGCATGGTTTCAGAGGTATTACAGGGCCAGGCCCTTTCTGGGTAACGTCCTGCTGGAAAGATGCTTGGGACTTTACCACTCAGGCCTCACAGCCCTGTACAGGCATGCACAGTGACTACATCAACCCATACCCACCAATGCAGAAACATGAGGGGAGGTTTGATCTTTATCCCCTTTCCCTCTGGAAAAGATGGGGATGCATTGTGTGGAGCTGAGGAGAGCTGTAATGGCTGACAATGACAGCAAAAGGTCTCCTATCTGAAGACTTTTGCATTACTTTTAATAAATGACCAGAAAAGTGTTAGAAGTACGCTGAGTTCCTGACTGTACTCAAGATTGCAAGTGGTAGAAGTGCAGTGGGTCACCCAGAAAATGTGTTCCTGCTTGCTTAAACTGCGCTGGTTTTGTGGAAAAGCCCATAGTACACCTGTTCTGGGTCTGTTCTGTGCGATGGTGTTATACGTATTCTCTGCTTACTAATTTCGTATACGGCATTGCCACTCTCATATCAGGTGTCTGCTTTAGAGTTGCTTGTTGTGGAGTGGTTTGATTTTGTCTTTCTTTTTTTATCTGGTGAGACCTTGGTAAAATAATAAAGAATATACATTTGCTATTTGGGGAGATTGTCAGTGTATTTTATATAATTATATATATATATTCATCAAGCTGAATTCTCTAAATATGAAGTTTATTTTCTTTTTTTTACAAAGTTGCCACTGGATTCAAGAAGTCTTTACTGAAGGGTTTAACATAGCAGCTGGTGGGGGCGGGGGGCAGAGGGATCATCTAATGAAATTATGAGGTGGCAGGTTCAAAAGAAGGTTCCTCTTCACATAAAACACAAATCTCAGAACTCATTGCTACAGGATGTCGGAGACGTCAGAAGTTCAAATATCCATTAGACACGATCATGGAAGAAAAATTCATGCAGGCATGTTCAGTGCAAACACCTCTGATTCAGAAACTCTGAGGTGCAAATCCGCATCCTGCGGAAGCGTTTTGGGGAACAGCATTCACTGTCCTCACTCTGTCATTAGGCAATTCCTGTTGGCTGCTCTAGGAGGTGGAGTCCAGGACTGGATTAGAAATGCTGCTGTTCTGACCCAGCATGGTCATCTCTATCTTTAAGTGTCATTTCATCCAGCGTGTCTTTTCACAATCTTTAATCAATCATATAAAGAGATTCTTGCAATGAACTTTTGTGATGCCTAAACGATGTTGCCTTATGCTCCGTACATCTCTGTTGTTTCTTGCCTGTTGCCTTGACTGGAGGATGGAAGGTTGTTTTGCTCCGTGTGTGTGTATGATGCTGCATTATCAAGTGGAGCATTGGTCCGTGCCTGTATTTCCTAGGCAATTATTTCATATAAAGGAATACTAATAATCTGTATTTCTGAAGATGGTCACAAGCCAAAATGTTTGCTGCTGGTATAAACGTCCCAATTAAGGAACTGTGGGGCTGGTCCTCATTTGCTGGTAGAATTAGCCAGATGGGCCATTTGAGAAAGCTTTTTAAATACTAACAATACCAGCCTAAAGAGTTACAAATTTCACAGTCCGCATCTGCAAGGGCTTGTATTTATTACCTAGGAGCATGGGATGTCTCCCTAAGAGCCCTGAGATCATATAGGGAACAGGAGCACGAGTCTGTATCCATTGTATTGAACAATATTCATCACAGACCTTCTGAAAATGCCCTAATTCTTTTTCCTGCCGAGGCTGGAGGACCACTATAGACTCTGATGCTCATTTTAAATGTAATGGAAATCCAAAGTATCAGTCCTAGGGCAGGGGGAGCAACCTGGGGGAGACGCTTTCCCTAAGGAGAAGTGAAGAGAGTAAGGGCATGTGATTCTGCCGAGGGTACTCTTGCCATATGGATAGGATTCTGTGCCAGTGTACAGCTCTTGCCTTGGAGGCACAACATCCCACATATATAAGGATCCAGCTCAGGATGGATATGGGTAACCCAGCAAAAGCCAAATGTGAAACCTGTTGTTCTTCCTGTTTGTCTCACCCTTTTGCTGTTGCTCTGCCGATTGTGTAGGGGATCGGCGAGCGCCGGCATACATACAGAGTGAGGGACGGCATGTGCTTACGGAGATTGACAGTGGAACCACTCCTGCTGCGAATTCACATCTCTTTCACGTGGCTGCCATTTGTGTTGCCGAGAACCACGCAGACCACGGCTGTGGTAGTCCCTCAGAGGTGTTCCATAGGGATGAGCAGTTCTTCAGCAGCTGCTTAAACATGCAACTGGACCTCAGAGTCAGATGCTTTATTTAACGTGTTTCTCCAGGGGTCTGTTAGCATATGTTGTAAATGAAGACAATAAAACCGAATTTATTCTTTAGCCTAGAAGGCATGATGGGGTAGGTCACTGAGCTCAGTCCCACTGGCAGCAGGGATCAGACTTTAGTCCAGAAAGAGCTGAAGAATGGTTATTCTACCTGCCTCGTGCTCAGTGTACATTTATACCACATTGGCTGCACACCCGTAGCTGCCTGCTGTGCTTCCCAATAAGCCTTACCAAACCGCCAACGGGTAGTGCATATGTGAAAGTCACAAGGATGAGATCCCATAGGGGAGGGAAGGTCAGGGGCGCTGGCACTGTGTCCCTGTGCTTGAGGGGTTTTCCAGTCTCAAGTCCCACACTGCTGTGGCACTGCATGATTTTTCTTTCAGAGCCTCTCACCGCCAGCCTCCAAGTGCCTTTGTCTAAAAGCTGTTTGAGGTGTGGGTTCTTCTCATGTTCCTGTGGTGAACCCAGTGTTTCCTTTCAAACAGGCTCATGAATGTACTTTAATCCAGCCTGAGCTTCTGTTAAGTACCAGTTGCATATTCTGGTTGTATCTATGCATAGGTGCTTTTACACTATGAAAAAACCACTTTCTTCCCTGGAAGCTCACGCAAAGTCCATAGAGGAATAGGGAAAATCTCTCCCCACTCCTGTGAGTTTCAGCTCCTGAGCAAGACCTGACTTTGGTACCCTCTTCATTTTCCTTCAGCTCATCCCAGCTGCTCCCATGGGCACTGTTTTTAGGGTTTGGCTTTGCCATATATTTTTGGTTTGGCTTTGCTACGTTGGCAAAGTACCCTTCAGAAGCAGTGTTTGTGTCGGCAAGGATTGAGTTATTGAGGATTACAGATCAGGGGTGGCCAGTAGTGGATCCCTGAGCAGAGCAAGTGTAGTTCCCAGGCTGGAGCGGTCTCCAGCAGTGGGTTGTGCACAGACACTGCCAGGCACCTCAGGCACCTGCCCTGTGAAGGAATACATTGGCAGACATGGCTGCCCATCCCCTTGGAGAGTGTGGGCCCATGGGCTGCAGGTAAACCCATGCTGGAGCGTGCTCCTCTTCCCTAGTCCTTGGTCACATGAGAATCTTGTCAGGCAGCTTACAGGAGCATGAAGGTTGGTCACCCCGGAGTAACCTCACTTTTCCTCCAACCTCAAGACATTAACTTGCTGCTACTGCACAGCAGGCCCAAGGATCAGCTGTAACTGTTTCTGTCAGGTACACAACTCTTCTACCTCTCATTACCAACCAGCTCCCTCCCATTATGTCAGTTTGTCCCTGCTGCACCTTTCTAAGGCTGCTTTGTGCAAATGTTTTAGTGCAAAAGGAAGGAAATGCAGCAGAACCTGCCCAACCACTGATCTGTCTACTAGCAAGAGACATTCTCTGGGTCAGTGCAGTGCAATTTTTATTGGCATAGGAACAAGACGAGCTCCAAAGTAAATTCTGTTGCTATTGTTATCTTTAAGTTAGGACAAACTTAAATAATTCCCATTCAGCCAGAGGGATGTGACTGACTGCAGAACAGAGTAATGTCCTTCCACCAGCAGAGAGTGACTTGCAAAAGGTTGCTCTGGGATGGCCAGTGTAATGTTCTTATAAGCTTGGGTACACCTTATCCATGTGAAGAAATATTTTTCATCAAATAAGCATTCCTGGTGCCCATACTGCTGTTATCATTAAACAAATATTGTATTTAGGGAGGCTGGAAACAGGTTTATGAGTTTTTTACCAAACAGAGCCATTAACTGTTGACAAAAGGACACAGATTGAACCATACTTTAGAGCTAAAAGAATTGGTTCCCCCATTCTAATAAATTATGCAAATTTACTGTAAGATCATTTTTACAGTGTAGTATTATCTTCATGCCACATTTGTTTTCATAAACACAGGTTTTTAAAGTAGAGATATGATTTAAAGGCTTGGATTGCATTTGTAAACTCTAATGAAGTAGAAATGGCACTCTCATAGGAATGATGCTGCAGGAAAAACATCTAACATAACTTCCCACAAGTTTCCTGTAACCATTGTATTGAACATAACTTTCCCCAAGTACCCTCAACATGCATTATAGCAGGTGGAGGGTGAAATCCCAAGCAGCATCAGCTGAAACACCTTGGGCTGACCTTATAGTCTCTTAGTAATTTTATACCATAAGCAAACAACCAAACTCTTCACATTATACTTTTAAAAAAATGTTGTTGTTATGTAACCAAGAGCATTTCTTTCTAGTTATGATTAAACATGTTTCCTCTCTATATAGTTGCATGTAGTACATATCACGTCAGGTAAGTGAGGACAGGGACTTCCTGAACAGCACTTTTAATGTTATGTGAAAACATATGATGTACAAGCTTTCAAATTTCTCTCAAACATGGACTTGACCTTTCATAAGCCAATATTCGTGAATTGTTGCAATGGATACAATTAATTGATTTTTCTTATAGATATTTAAGTACAAAAATAATGTCACAGACAATTTAAATACAACAATTCAACAATCTCTAACTAAATTTTCCAGCTAATAAAGCACAAAGTACAAGTGGGAGAAATGAAAATCTTCCAGCTGACCACTTCCCCTCTGGACAATTGCCAAAACAAATAGTCAAGTCAGCATATGGTTGCTTGCATCTTTTCACAAAAACTCACAGCAATCCTCTCAGTGATGCTAAATCTCTTGTAAAGATATGACAAGACATCCAGTAATGAGTAATCCCTAAAACTGACATACAATATTCCACTAAACAAGTGAAAACATTTACAGTTCTCACACACCACACCTTAATGTCCTTTTAATTTATTTTAATTCAGATAAAGTTAGCTATAACAAGGCTGATTTATATGAAGTGATGACAGGAGTCTCCATCATTGTGGAAATAAAAACCTAGTGTGAAATCTTGGCCCCATTGACTTCAATACCTAAACCAAATTTTCACTGCCAGCCTTCAACTCCAGTCTTGTGTGTCATTGAAAGAAACTGGGCAATTGTTCTTAGATACTAACAGGCAGGTGCAGTGGGCATGGATGATTTTAATTTCAGATAGATGGCATATATTTGGATACTTTTAGTAATGAATGATAAATAAAAAATATAGCTTAGTATGTTGAATTACTGCAACTTAAAAAACAGAGGAGCTTACAGAGGAATATTCCATCTTTAAAAGTGTCCGTGATCTGCTAGCCTAATTTTGACCTTAAATCATCTGACTACAAAGACTAGGTTTAACACATTGAAATCTGCTGTTCGTCAAACCACCGAGTGGATTTGTTGGTGGTTACGTCTTATTACTTCTGATTTTCAGCTACCTACAGAGAGGTGAATACCTGACACCTTCCAAGAGAGCTTTTCCATGTAAGCAACAGCTGCCCTGATTATCACTGGATGTCCTAGCCCAGGGTGGAGGCAGGGCGGGGTCTGCCTGTGAAGCCACACATACAAGGGGTCCAGTGAAAAGTCTGGACATCTCTTTTGAGGGTATGAGATGTGGAGCAAGTACTTGTCTCTTCAGGTGTCACTCCTGACATCCCACGCTCACACTGGGACCTGGCCTGCTGGCTTAGCACACTTGGCAGATAACCTGAAGGGCTTCAGGAACAGCAGCCTTCACTCCGTTGCCTGTTGAGATGCCCGTGTGAAGCTGCCAGGGCAGAAGAGGCAAATGTGACGATAGCTTTCCTGTTAGCCATTTCCCAGCACACTGGGTCCATCCCTCTGCCTGCCCTGGGGGAAGGGGGTGAGGGCAGTTGCTGGCACTCCCTCTGCATCAGCCACATCAAGGCCCATGACAATCTCTATAGGATCAGCCTAAACCTCTGTTTCCTGCTACAACCATTTTGGTACAAGTCATAAGGTAGAATTTTATTACCACTTCAGTTTTCAGGTTTTTGATTTGACCTGAAGCTCTGGAAAGTGTGTTTTTTGGTACCTCACCAGGTTGCACCAGTAAGCCTGACGCTGGTCTCCCAGTCACTCCCACAGCTGTATGTTTAGGAAAGCCTGGTCCCTAAGCTTACGTCCATCCCTCCTAGGGAGATTCCGGAAAAAATACTACACAACTCAAAATGCGTGATAAGCAGGAACAATGTAAGAAGGGCTTTACACTGAATAAGCTCCGCATGACAAATAAGAAATTAATGCATGCGACGTTAACCACCCGGGGCCATGGTGCAAAGCGTGGACAATAGCTGGGTGTGCAAGCCTGCCTCTGAGGGAAGAGTGTGTTTTGCTTTGTTGATACCAGGGACATCTGGTGGTAGTAGACAGTAAATTCAGTTTAAATCCTTGAAAAGGCTATGTACAGCCTTTAAATCTTTTAAACGGCTAATCCCAATTAAGTATTTTACAGAGTTGTACTTCCCAAAGTGTATTTCTGTCTGACAAAAAAACATATAATGACCATACTCCTTGCCAGGAACAAGGACTAGCCAAGAGAATGCCTGTACACAGGATGGTATTTGGTGGTGGTGGGAAACACTGGAACCAAGGAAGGCACCAGACTATTTTGTGTGATTGAAAAGTGCTTGATGAACACCTGTTCTTTATTACTGTTAGCTACATACGGCCTTTGTAAGTTTTCCAAACTTCATAGTCCTTCCAAATCAATGAACATTGCAACAGTTCAACTCCCAATTTGAAATACTGAATTTGAATAATTAATGTGACATTAAAAAAAACACCAGTGAAGGTGGAGGGGCTTAACACAGAAAACAGGACAATACGGAGGTGCTGTAAAAATCTCTATTGGGAATTGATGGGTTGGGTTTTGTACACGTGGCAGTAGACAGGATGGGCTTTCTGTTCCCACTGCACAATCAGGCTCACCACAGAGCACTACGGCACAGCAATGGTGGCTGTGCAACACGTGAGCAATAAAAGCTTCATAGCAGAGAAATGAATTGGTGTTCTTTAACCATTCTGTTCTTGCCAAATGTATTGCACGTCCCAGCATCCAGACACCTCAAAGAGTGTGAAGCCAGCAGAGAGCGAACAGTGCAGCATGACTGACACTTCCATTATTTCAGCTGAAAATGCATTAGCAGGGTGTATGTAGTAGTAATTTTCCAACATTAAGCTACTGTCTAGTGTTTCTTCTACTTCTGCCATCAGCCATGGGAGGAATTCTGTCTCAGTATCTTTAAGCATTTGGCAGTAAGGAAGCAAGAAAAAGTATCTTTTTCTTAATTATGAGGGACAAGATCTTGGGGATGGTTTTCATTTGCTGCAATCGTTATAGCATGAAGACATTTCTGGAAGACACTTGCTTTGCAAGAGCCAGGTAAAATCTCGAAAGCTGCTGGGTGTCTCACCTCCTGCCTCTTTTACTGAGGCTCCCTACCTTTACGGATCTGGGCCAGAGTCCCAGTTATTTCACAGTCTGTCTTTCAGTACTGGAAATGTTTTTCTTTCTTCTGATGAGCATTCAGACACGCCTGTTGTGCTCTCAGGAAGTCCTACCTTCTCCTCTCTGTACCGCCTGTCCTGCTCTTCCAGGTGCTGCACTTCAGCAAGCTCTGCGTTACGCAGCTCTGCGTAGGCACGCTGACGTGCCCACAGCTGGGCAAGCTCTTCTTCCTCCATGACTTCCAGCAAAGCTTGCTCAACTGTTTTCCCAATCAACACTTCCAGGATCAGCTTGACTTCAACGTCGAAGTCAAACAGCTGAGGATGGGAGACAGGGAAATGAGGTAAATGACCCCTGGTCACAATCACTCTCAACACCTTGGCAAGGAGAAGAGGAGGATGAACAAAGCCCTTGCGCTGAAGGCAAGGCTGGGAAGTGCAGGTGGGGGACAGTGTCAGCTAAGGCAGGAAGCCAAAACCAAAACTCAAAACCCAACTTAAAACATACACCAGCCATCTGTGTATGCTCTCATGCCATGTTTTGCATAATAGCTGCTGCTTTTATGGAAAACAGTTCCTGAAAGGACATTTCATCCACCGTCTTCAGAAGCCAGTGTCTAGACCTATAAGTTTCAGATCACCTTGAAGAATAAACAGCTCTTGGAGAAGTTGACTTTGATAAAGCACATGCAGAAGAAGGACACTGATAGCATATCAGCTATGCTGAAACGGTGCCTTTCTTTTCATCAGCTGTTCCTCTTGAGAAGCAGTGGCGAAACAGACAGCTCTGGATCTGTTACGTTTGCAGAATGATGCTCTGTTTTGAGCCCTGCCAGAACGATCCTTGAGGTGTCAGCATATCTGTTTCAAAATGTGCTTGTGGCAGATGTTTAACATCTAGAATGAATTTAGTTTTGTGAGTGTTGTCATTTTGAAAGTGTTCCTGTGGAAGACCTCTGCAATAACATATTGAACTGTCTGCAACAATCTGTGTTTCCACAGATGCAGTCCC
>NW_010241403.1:0-259 GCF_000690775.1 Eurypyga helias
GGGGAGCCAGCCCCCATCCCCCCTCCCCAGCACCGGTGTCACCGACCCCCCACGTGTCCCCTCCCGGCCCCTCCTCACCTTGTAGGAGCGGATGAACCGGACAAAGACCGGGAAGAAGACGGACGGGGGGGTTGTCTTGGGGCTCTCGCCAAAATACCGCACCACGGTGTTGTAGGCGTCCTGGAACGGGACGGAGCGGTCACCGATGGCCTGCACATCCCACGGCTCCCGGTGGCCTCCCGGCACGAGGGGCGTGGCA
>NW_010241403.1:307-619 GCF_000690775.1 Eurypyga helias
CAAACTGTGCACGAGGATTGTGCAAGCCAAGGTGTCCGCAAGGGCCGAGCAAAGCAAGGTGTGCACGAGGGGCTTCCAAAGCAAGATGTGCACAAGTGCCGTGCAAAGCAAGACTTGCACAAGGAGCATGCGATGCAAAGCATTCACAAGAGCTGTGCAAAGCAATGATTGCACGAGGAGCGTGCAAAGCAAGGATTGTACGAGGGCCATGCGAAGCAAGACAAGTGTGCATGAAGGGTGTGCAAAGCAAGGCATGCACAAGGGCTGAGCAAAGCGAGGCTTGCACTAGGGCCGTGCAAAGCAAGGCGTGCA
>NW_010241404.1:0-487 GCF_000690775.1 Eurypyga helias
GTCTTTGCTCTGGATCCAGAGAAAGCCAGCGTGGGATGGAGGCTGTGGGGCAACGGGGCACATGCTGGGGGGTTGCCCCTCTGAGCACGGTGTCCCATGGGCAGTGGGGTGGGGCTGGGTGAGCGCTCCCCCCAAGGGAGCCCTAGGCTTGGGGGTCATCCCTGCTGACTTGGGGGTGGGGTGGGGATTTGTGCCCCTTGAATGCATCAGCGGTGGATGCTGCATCTCCATGGTAACCCTGGCCCCGTTTTGGGGTGCTGTCCTGTCTCTATGGTAACCCCAAGCCTCCATTTAGGGTGATGTCCCATCTCTATAGTAAACCTAGCAGAGTTTTGGGGTGCTGCTCCATCTCCATGGCAACCCTGAACCCCTTTTAGGGTGCTGCCTCGTCCCTATGGCAATCCAGAGCCCATGTTGGGGTGCTGCCCCATCTCTATAGTAACTCCAAACCCCCGTTTTGGGGTGCTGCCCCATCTCCATGGTAACC
>NW_010241405.1:0-259 GCF_000690775.1 Eurypyga helias
AAACCGTTCTATGATTCTATGAAATCTGATTTTGCCAATTGAAACAACCATGCACTATACAACTATAGGACCTCAGCAGCACAGTCCTCTTCAGATGAAGGCTATAGACTTCAATTTTGTTTTCCTTCCAATTTTAGTATTTATTTATTTACTAGCATGTATTTCTGCTATGATTGCAACCTTGATAAGCAACTCCCATTTGAGTGTCTGAATTCCAATAAAGGAAGTGAAACACATTCTGCTTCATGCTGCCACTTTT
>NW_010241405.1:318-8337 GCF_000690775.1 Eurypyga helias
TTTTTATGGAATTGGCAAGTAACATGTGTCTGGCTGATTAACAATTTATTTTGCATGTTTTTAAAAATTGTAATAGAGCATTCATTAACTTATCAGGTAGGAATACCTGCATAGGAATATCTGCATTAGGAATACCTACTTTGTGTTTTATGGAGAGATTTATGGCATCTGAATCCTGAGACATTATTAGATCACCTTGTCTTACTTCCTGTGCATCACAGGTATCCAATATATTTATTGCTTAGTTTATCAAAACAAGACTTGACTACAGCAGGTAAGGTCGTATGTGTGTGTTATCCAGTCCCACTTACATACAAGCACACAAATAATTATCTGTACATTCATAAATATATATATACACACACATTTATAATATTCATATACATACACAGCAGAAAGTATCCTGGAGCCAAGACTAATGATCTAAAAGTAAAAACCTACAGGCTTAGGTTCTCAACTATAGCACAGGCTTTCTTTTTAATAAGATACAGACTGATACCATATTAGCTCTTTGAATATAATGGGATTCCTATTCATATGAATAATGCAGAGTAGATGCTAGAGGACTTTAGACTTTAATACTAGTTAGCATCATCATTTGGCAGGTAAGATATTTCCCACAGGTCACACAATTCCACATATTTATTCCTAGTGATTCCACTAATCTCTGCTCTGGAAAACTGAGCTCCTCTACTAGAGCTTCTCCTCCCAACCAATGCAGATAACTCCAGCAATAAGCCTCTAGTGACTGGAACAGATGTTGCCGTTTATTTAATTTATTTATTTTACTAATGCACAGCTGCCAGGGCCAACAAATGAAAAACACTGAATTCCATCAGGATTGCAATTTCCAGCGACTACACATTAAAGGACAGAGTCCCTAAAAGTGATATGTTTTTAAACAAAGCTTTCAAGCTTGATCTTGCACAAGCAATTTCTTATGGCAAAGAATCTCAAGGCATTAGTATCTGGCAGCTTATATTCTGTAAATACACAAGTTCTTGGGTGTGCAAGTATAACTATTTCTGAGAGACAAGTGTATGCAACTCATGCTGTACAGTTAGGCCACATTCCTTGAACTGTAACAATCCAAGTTCAAAATTAATAATATTTCATTAAATAATCAAATTTATTTAGGACACTAACTGCACATTGTTTTCCTTTGTATATGTAGATGGCAACCATATGTAGGTTTCCCTCAATGCAAGTAAAATACTACCGAATCTCATTTTGGGGAGAGAAATATAAGGAAAAAATAGGAAAAGCAATGCAACTCAACAGAAATACCCTAAGAAAGGTAGCTGAAAGACAAATTCCCTTGAATTATAATTCTGACTATTCCTGGTTCTCTATTTTGCCCTCAGCTAAACAGTTAATGCCCAAAATTCTAACAGTGGTGGCACTGCCTAACTTCAGGTGCTAGAGTAAAATTCATACCTGAGTTACAGGTCCTTCATGGAGTGCACAGGGAGAACTAAGCCCCTTACAAAGGCTGTTCAAGGAGTCTCCACTGAGCATGAAGCTGCTTACAGCTAGCTAAAGGGCTATGCAATACAGAAGAGTAACTTCAATCCTGTCCTCTCTGGAAATTCTGTGTATGAATCAGGACTACAAATGAAGATTTTTATAGTTAATACCCAGCGTTAGAAACTGCCCTTGTAAAGAACTGATGGGAGTTGTCTTCAAGACACATCTGCTGAGGCATTGCGGTTGGCCCTAGAAATAGTTCATTAATAGATCATTTGCATACAAAATAAAAGAGCATGGATTAATTTTAACTCAGCCAAAGAAATTCAAACTTGCCTGTCCTTCCTTGCATCAGTGTTTCTTACCCATCAGTTTATACAAAGTGGGAA
This sequence comes from Eurypyga helias, assembly GCF_000690775.1. Classification (NCBI taxonomy): domain Eukaryota; kingdom Metazoa; phylum Chordata; class Aves; order Eurypygiformes; family Eurypygidae; genus Eurypyga; species Eurypyga helias. The sequence goes on from NW_010241405.1 coordinate 2,175, forward strand.
ACTGGGGTGTCTTTTGAAGCTGGGGTACTATGCTTCAGAGAGCACAAGCCAGAGAAGAGCAAGCTAGAGGAGCATGATTGTACCAACTGGCAGGTAGGACTAGCTCTCGAAGGGAGAGAGAGAGACTTGGAGCCTGGTCTTTGATCCTAATACTGTCTATGCATTTTATCCAATGATTTATAAATGCAAAGGGTTATGAGTACTTCTCACCTGCCAGATGCTTTTGAAAAAATCCCAGCAGGATTTTACTTCAAAGAATGTAGGCACCTGCTAATGCTGTTATTTGACCCCAAATCTCCAAACGGCCACTGACCTCTATTTCAGCAAATTGCTGAGGATTTCAGGAAAACTTCCTATTGAATACCTCGCAGAACGAGGATGGACCTTACGATGTGGGGACTTATGTCTGTCATAGTGGAGGTTTTTTCTTTACTGTTCTCAACTACTTTCTGAGAATCTCTCCCCAGCTGCCCACTCTGAGAGTTTTAAGTAATTAATCTCACACAAAGATAGGTGCCCAGCTTTTCTCTTACACCGAGTATTTATTTGGCATGAGTAAAGTCATGGCTGGCAAAAGAGAGAAAAACAATTTTTCAAAAGATTAAGTAAAGTCTTCTCTCAATTAGCTATTTTTTACTTATGACTTAACAGTCAGACATGAACTCTGAAGATAAGTTAAGCTACAATTAAACCATTAAGAACAACTGACTGTCCAGGAAAAAAAACCCTTTTTCTCTACATCATGTGCAAGAAATGCAAAGCAAAGCTCGCCTCCTTTGCGAGTCTTATTTCTCTCTCTTATTTTCTCTGTAGAAAGCAACACCTACTGACTTCACAAAGTATCTGACAATGATGAAGAATCACTTTATTCCAGACCTAAGCAAGGAGCAAAAAAGCACATGCAGAGGAACAAAACACTACTAAGAATTACTCTCTGATTCACTATAGATTTTTTGCCTAGCAGCTGAATAGTTCATCTCCTGTCTAGCGTTGGTCCAGTCATAGAGGGAATCAGTATTCATACACTCATACAAGAATGCTACTTAGTAACATTTCACTGTATTTTATGTGGTGTAAGAGAGACGTGCAGACTTACATGATGTTGTGTTGCCTGTTTCGCCTCTGCATCTTCCCAGACAGGCAGCTGGACAGTAGGACTATTCGGGGACCAGTGGGCTCGTACAGTATAACATTTTCTTCCCCCCCAACACCCGGTAACAATTTCCAGCCGGTGCAGATTCAGGTTAGTTCAGGAATAAAATCATCCAGTATGTCTGATTTCACATCTGGAAAGTAGGCTTTGTGCAACACAGACTGCAGAATTTTCCAGTACTGCAGGTAACCTATTTCCCATTGTCAGTAGCTCGGTGATTAGAGACTCTACCAAAAATGTGGTCTATCAGGAGGACAAAGTGGAATGTTTTATCAGAGCAAACAGAAGTGAAAGCAGACAGAAGTGTAGCTTTGGGAAGGTAATATAATGGTGAGAACTAAGGGAGATGTTATGAAAACAGGGAGAATACTGTGTAGCTATTAATAAGCACGTGCTTCTCTAAGGAATTTACATAGATCGCATTGAAATTAGCTGGAAGGAGGCCTTGTACCTGAGCCAGCGTTCAATAGTGCTATTGTGGTCTACTAAAATTTCCCCTACTGATGAACTGTCAATGTTCTGTTTTTTAAAAAAAACAGAGATAATTAAATGATTAAATCCAGATTGTCAGAGGTGACTTTTGAGAGGGTAGGGATATAAAATGTGGCTGGTTTTCCACTACTGACTATGATGTGACGTGTGCAGGTTATTGGTTATGGAAGAGTAGCTTTGGCTCGTTTTACTTAAATACCCTTGCCATAATCATGTGCTGTATAACCAGAAAAGCATAATGCTGATAACCTAATTTTCATTAAGAAATGTGTTATGTAGTTCTTGGCCGAAGCTCCCACTGGACCTTGGAGTATAACTTGTAATTAGAAAAGGAGGATGAGCCTTTAAAGAGTCTACTGCTACTCGTCCTCTAGGGATATAGTTTTGTTAAATATCCTTCAGCTGTATTCTTAAGGTAAGCAATTTGCTAGGGTCCAGACATAAATCTTCACTGGCAGGGGTGGTTTAGCAGATCCAAAAGAAATCTATGAGACTGAAAAATTTTCTATCCTGCAACTACACTGCAACAGTAGCCTACAAAGAAGGAAGGAGGTTGTGTCTTGTTTCTGTGAGAAGGGAGGCACTTTTTTTCTTTCTTTTATTAAAAAAAAGTTGCCCTCCTCCTCCCCAAGTACACAGCTTGAAGGATTTACAGCACAAGCCCAGGGTTCAGCTCTGTTTTCAAAGCATAAAGAGGAAAATAGAGTATCTGAAGAGGACAAAGGCAAGTTCTCAGATAATGGAGAGGATATATTATAGCTTGTGCTTTAGAACTCCTAAGCAAAAAACCTCACAAACAATAGGATTGAGCAGAATTGTTTCTAGATGCCTATCTGTTAAAAGACATTTTTGGAATCATACTTTCAGCTTCACATATTCTTTATGCTAATTTATGGTGTCCCTGTTCATTCCTGCCCTCATGCTGCTCCCTCTCTTATGCCAGGGTAAGGATTTATGTGGTGGCAGGTGAACCAGATCAAAGAACTGATCCATGTTAAAGTTACCCATAAAAAGGAGGGGGTTAATTTTAATCTCGAACAGGGAACTGATCTCATTTATTAAAACAGCTGCATAGATTTTCTTTGACTGCATCAGGGAAGATGGAAGTGTAAGGAGGGACAGAACAAGTGGAGGAAGCCAAGATTACTTTTGATAGCAGTGCTGACCTGTGCCATTTTACAGCATATAAGAAATTACAGTCTATGAGTGGACTGACTTTTGGAGCACAGTGAATTAACTTATTCTTAAAATTAGTGTCAGGCCCGTACAATGTATCATAGATAACTAAGTCTGGTTTTAAAGAGGAAAAATAATTTTGTTAAAGGAGCAGTGAACTTATTTTGGTTTGTCTCATAAATCACTAATTTATAATGATCAAAGGTGAGTCTTTTTAACTAAATCCTGTTATATAACTTCTTTCACAAACTTCCTTTTGTTTAAAGAGTTGTCTTGAAACAGGTAGATCAACTAACACCAGTTAAGACAGATTATCCTAATCTTTTAAGTTGTTTCTGATCATCGGAGTACAGACATTTCAGAATTCATACTCTCTTTGTCTTAGCAATCTTAGGTTTCTTGTGTTCATTGTATTGCTTAAGCACTTACAGGGAACATCATTAATTCCCAACCTGTATAAGTATTTTTACTAGTTACCAGTCCAGCCAAGTGTCTGGATTCTATCCATGTAAATATAGCACTTATCTTTCACATACTACTGATTTTAGAATGGTACTACATTGTAAATTGTGCATTGAAGTGAAGTATCTGCAAAGCTGTAACTCAAAAAAACCCTGGGGACGTCTTTTAACATTAAGGGTTAAGTGTGATTTCCACAGTTCAGATGAAATACAATTTAGGTAGAAGCAACCATTGTTTTTTTGTAAGCATTTGAAGTACAGTGCTTTTCTTTCTTCGTATGAAGGGTTTAGGATATGTATAGGGAAAATTCTTAAAGGTCCTTTACGAAGATATAAAGATTTTCTCTTTTCCTATTTCTCACAAGAGGTGTGGAAGAAAGGTTGTGACATAGCATATGCCATGACTTGGACCACATTCCTGTATTCCTCTTCATTCTTAAACAGGACATGTTTAACCTCTAACACCTTTCCTGGAAATCACATCTCCTGCTAAGAAGCAAATGTAGTATCGGTTTGTTTTAGTGAGATGGTATCTAGATCACATCTAAGAAAAACTTGTCTTAAATGGGGTAGCTCAGGGGTCACTTCATTTATTACGAGCATGCTGGTTTGTTGGTTTGTTGACAGTGACTTGTTTGTTTAAATGAAATTATTTCTGACTTATGGATTTTCTGTAGTACACCTGCAACTTGTAATTGGAGAGTGTAATTAAATTCTTAGCATAAAGTACACTTCTTAATAGACAAATGCTTATACACCTTTAAAATACATAACATTAAAAAAATAGTATAAAAATTTACAGTAAAACAGCTCTTCTAAAAGCTGTCTGGTTTACATACGTACACACACGGTCATTTTTATCTGTAACAGTGAATTTTTTTTCTAATGCTGCAGGCATGCCCCTGGGCCATAGAAAGCAGAAACTGTCTAGAATTTCTTTAGAAAGCCTGAGCTTTCCATGGAGTAAAACTGGTGATCAAAAGCATGAGCACACACATTATTATGTTTTCTAACTACTATAAATGCAAACTTAGTTGCAATTATTGCTTAAACTTCTCTAGAGGCACTGCACAACTGTACTGATGACACAACATTCAAGACTGGCAAATGCTGTTTGTTAAATCCCATGTTACCTTTACTACGTGCAACTATCCTGTCAAGCGTTATGCCTCTTACTCTTACACCTGGATGAAGTATTCTTAGTAGCCAAGAATGCCTTCAGAGCAAAGAGGGCCAGTAGGAGGATTAGTGGGAGCTTGTGATAAGCCATCTTTACACTTCCATCTCAACTCTGTGTGATAGAACAGCTTATCTAATGATTAAGAGATAGGGATGTAAAGGGACAGGTATCTCAGATTCAACCTAATTATCACAGGAAAAATAATTAAGGAGTGTTTTTAAAATGCTTAGAGCAGCAATAGAAAGAAGTGAAATAGATGATATCAGCATTGTAACAGGCACTGTTTCAGAGGCTCACTCCTCTGCTTATGATGAGATGTTTCACACAAAGGGCATCTTTCACCTGTGTGCTGGCTGACAGTTCCCACGCTTCTGAGAGCAAACAATTTAAACAGAACTATCTTCTCAGTTTCTGCTGAAATCCTCTAGACAATTTTAGTAAATTCCCAAGCTGACTTCTGCTCTGCTAACCTAAGCAGCCACCAAATGCCACCCACCTGAGTACCCAGGCTCTATAGCAGCACACGGAAGCTGCTTCCTGAATGGATGGTTAGAAGTATCAGATCTAATGCAGGAATTCACATCTCCAATGAGAGACACACACCCCCAAACATCTAGGCAACAGATTCTGGGTGCAGATTATGAGGGGGCATGACATAAGTAGCTCTGCTGAACACTTCTACCATAGCATTTGCAATGAAGGATTATGTTAAACTCTTATTTCATCTTGTGGTTCTGAAAATAATGAACAACAGTGTAAGAGGGAGAAATTATAGTCTCTGGAAATAACAGCTTCTCCTACTCCTTAAAGCTTAGATTTAGGGCCAACACGTGTCAAAATGTTTTACAAGAACCAATGATCCTTCCAGTCCTAAGTGGAGTAACCTGACTCAAGCTAGATCAGTTTTACTTCAAACTGGATTTTTGGATGATGGTTTTGTCCTGGGTTAAGAAATCTTAACTCTGGCATACCTAGATGTGAGTTGGTTTGTGTGGATTTAGTTAGTTAGTGATCTTAGTGAATTATTTCTTAATTACACAAAGCATTCAGAGAGAATGCTTCCTGAGCTCACAGACAACACCATTACACTTGGTAAATTATATTATACATTTATTTAAATGAGCTGTTACCTTAATAGGCCAGCATCTATTCCTATTTTGAGTCATTAGTGAAATCACAATCAGTACCCTGACTAATTAATATATCTGAAGTCATTAAGAAAAAAAAAGCCACAATAGCATAGCAAACCATACTTCACCATTCACCACAGAAGTCTATCAGAGTCATAGTGAGGTATATAAAAATAAGAACTATGTAGCTTGTATCATTAGGGAATTAGTTAGTCACAAGGGCCTACGTGAGTAACCCACCACGAGGGTGTGGGCAAACGGCAGGCAGGTGATTCCCTCATCTGTGTAACCCTTCAACAAAGCAAACGGGGCTGCTTGCTGAGCAAAGGAGACTCGAAACGCACCTCAAGGAGCACCGGGCGGGAACAAGGCTCACATGTCATCTGAAGAGAACACAACATTAGTACTAATAAACAATTACAAAGGGGATGTGGTGCATAACACGGCCACCCAGTGACTCCCATAACCGGGGTCGCCTTCCTGCTATGGCGGTACCGACAACCCTGGCGAATGCTCTTGCCTTGGCGGGCGGGAAGGAGGAGCGCGGCCTCGGCTCCCTGCGCCCGCCGAG
>NW_010241406.1:0-1701 GCF_000690775.1 Eurypyga helias
CTGGCGGCGCCCCCGCTGCTCCGCGGCCGGGGAGCGGGGGGTGAAGCCTCTCGCCTTGGCTCCCGACGCTCTCAGCCGTCAAGGACCAAATCCTGCGCGGGTGGAGGCCGCGGGGCCTCCCGCTGCTTCTCTTTTCCTTATGCCTGTGAGTTTTTTACCAGTATCTGCCGCATTTGCAGTTTCGCCGTCGGAGTGCCAGGGGTTTTGTTCGAAGGAATGAATGTTTTACAAAATAATCTCTAGTCCATTTTTTTTTTTTTTTGTATTTACAGAACTTGTGGACAAATGTATAGGTTCACGCATTCATATTGTTATGAAGAGCGATAAAGAAATTGTTGGAACGCTTCTAGGATTTGATGACTTTGTCAGTATCCTGTGATGAAAGTGTTTAAGGCCACCCACTTTGTGCTTCGTCTAAATTAACTTACTCCTTTTGAGAGGTTTGAGTTCACTGGATAGAACCTTTTTGTATGGATTAATTGTATTATCCAGAAGTTTTTCTTTTAGAGATAACGTTCAGTATAAAATGAAAATAACTGAATATTTTTATTTGAAAATTCTGACCCTTATTTTCCATGAAACTGGATTTTCAGATATGGTGTTAGAAGACGTTACAGAATTGTAAGTATTATTTCTACCTCTTGTTGCTATTTATTTTTTTGTTTCCCGAGGAAAAAATATTATGTAAGACCTATAAGCAAAGTATTGTTATATATTTTTTTTAATACATGTCAGCTGAATAGTTTATACCTTGGACTTAAGCGGTAGAGGTTGATCTATTCAGGACAGCCATGTCATAGAGTAGATTGTAATCACGGCGAACTTGCAGCCTTTATTTTGCATGGGCTGTGTGTTGAACTTTCCAGTAGTTTCTTTGCTTTTAGGTTTCCTTAAGGTTTAGGCAAAGATTTAAAAAGCCAGTAGACTTAGGGGTAAGTATCTGTTACTTTGTCATGCCATGTTCTCTTGGAAACCTATTTTGAGTTTTGGTGGTATTCAGGAAATTGCCAAGAGTTAGAGATTAAATGTTTATGTACTGAGCAGAAAAGTACAACGGATCTTTGTAGCTGATAGGTAGCTTTCTTTACCAGGTGTTCAATTTATCGAGATTACACTGCAGTGTGACTGAATTATTCGTTAGTTCCAACAAATGTCATCTTAATGCCAAGATTTATGTCAGTTTTGTAAACAAAACTGTAATCGTGGTTCCTGGTTTTGTGTTCTTACTTACTTTTTCTAATGCTACTTCAGTGAGATTACACCCGAGGGCAGAAGAATCACAAAGCTAGACCAGATTTTGCTAAATGGAAATAACATAACAATGGTAAGTCATCGTTGTTAAAAGGCCCCATGCATTTGTTTTCTGTACCTGTAAACTGATCAGTAATAGTAAAATTAAAACCATCCAGCTAAACTGGTGGTGTGTACTGCCCTTGAAGCAGAAGCTGGTGATTCTTAGAGCACAAATTTTCAGCAAGACATAGAAATGTTGCTGTATTAGATCTTGTGTCTTTTGGGGGCACATTTTCCCGCCTCAGGAAGACTGTTTCAGACTTACTTTGGTCTCAAAATCAGCAAAGCTCTTTGTCTTTAGAGGTGCTCAGCTAATTATTAAGACTATCAGTGTCATGGTTTAACTTGTAAGGTTGTTAAACAAGGAAGCTTGTAAGATGGATATAAGAACTATTTACTAATCGAATA
>NW_010241407.1:0-1165 GCF_000690775.1 Eurypyga helias
GAGGCTTGGAGCAACCTGGGGTAGTAGAAGGTGTCCCAGCCCGTGGCAAGGGGTGGGGCTGGGTGGGCTTTAAGGTCTCTTCCAACTCAAACCAATTCATTGTACTGAACAGAGAAAATGTTTGCCATTAAAGAGAGAAAATAACTGAGCCCCAAAGACCATGGTAAAGATAAACAACACTGAGCACAAGCAAAAAGATTCAGACTCTGAGCTCACACACAAGGCAAGGGGCAGTTTCCCTGTCCTTTCCAAAAGGTACCTACTTCAAAGTGAAGCTGTCACTGCGGTGCATGAAGGCTGGCTGGTGCGATCCAAAAAACCCAAACCAACAGATTTGGTTGAAATCTGCTGAAGAGCATTGCAGTTTAAAATTGAGACACCCAGCTTTCCTGACTAAAACCATTCAGAAGAACCCGAGACCTGAGCAGTACTGCAACTAGAAAATGGAAAACAAGTCAAAAACGCCAGCTTGTTGGCTCTGTCAGAGCACACTGCTTGAGGATTTGATTAAAAACCAGAAAACCAGTTAGGATGCAAGGCCCTCGATTTAAAGGCTATTCAGGAGTAACTTTCAAGCTCATTGTTAAGAGGAGAGAAAGGTTTACAAACAAAAGGCGACTTGTTTTCACCCCACAGTAGTGCTGCTCCAGATTTAAGACACCCTAATTGTTTCATACGGCATGTCCTCAGTACAGTAACACATCGGGATCTGACAAGCCATAAGCAGTAGCAATAAGGGATACAATGGAAGTCAGAATCCATTTCACACATGGCCTCCCCACAACAAACAAGTTGGATTTGGCCATAGGAAGGTTACAAAATCCTTCGTGATTTCACTGTAGTCACAGCAAAGAGACTCTTTGTATGAAACCGGGACACAACGGGGACACAACGTAATGTGCCCAGCAGTGGGTATTTGCTTTTCTTAGGGCTTGGTCAAGAGGAGGATTTGCATCCCAAAGCAGGTCGTGGTAGTTTGAAAAAGCAACTCCTTCCACACTTGGAAGCCTCAGTCTGCGACCAACACTTTGGGGATGTTGCCAGACCAAATGGGGCACGCGCTGAACACTCGCTGCAGGAGCAGAGGAAGAACCAAACTGGTGATTTCAAGCCAAAATGCTCTGGTCGGTTATAGAATCACAGAAGGGACCTTAAAGCCCACCCA
>NW_010241408.1:0-15106 GCF_000690775.1 Eurypyga helias
CCATGGCAGGGGGGTTGAAACTAGGGACTAAGTCCCTTCCAACCCGAACCGTTTAAAAGATGGGCTGTTTTCAGTACAGCTGTCAGAGGGAGGCTGTATTAAACCCGGACCCTTTCTCTTACACTCTCTTAAATGAGTTTTCATCGTGCTTAACTGGACGATTTATCTGGTTGTTGAGCAGCGTCATACAGAGTAGCGTGGTTTTGAACTGCTGCCCACACAGCAAACCTAGAGAAACAGCACTGCTGCCTCAGTGCCTGTGGCAGAAGTGTCCTGGAGGTGAAGCGTATCTCCAGCATGTGCTCCCTGGTTTTCCTTCCAGGCTGATTACAGAGAAGTGGCAAAGTCGGGAGGGAAAGGCCATCTTCTGAGTCATGCACTTTACAACACCTTTTCTGCAGGTTGTCACATAAGTTGAGGCTGGAGCACCTCTCCTATGATGAAAGGCTGAGAGAGTTGGGCTTGTTCAGCCTGGAGAAGGGAAGGCTCCGGGGAGACCTTAGAGCACCTTCCAGTACCTGAAGGGGCTACAAGGAAGCTGGGGGAGACTTTTTACAAGGGCCTGTAGTGACAGGACAAGGGGGAACGGGTTTAAATTGAAAGTGGGGAGGTTTAGATTAGATATCAGGAAGCAGTTCTTCCCGGAGAGGGTGGTGAGGCACTGGGACAGGTTGCCCAGAGAAGCTGTGGATGCCCCATCCCTGGAAGGGTTCAAGGCCAGGCTGGATGAGGCTTTGAGCAACCTGGTCTAGTGGAAGGTGTCCCTGCCCATGGCAGGGGGGTTGGAACTGGATGGTCTTTAAGGTCCCTTCCAACCCAAACCAGTCTGTGATTCTGTGATAAGTGCTAGGGATCATTGGCATCAGACTGGTTTCGTGATTGGATTCGCTGTCTTCAGAACAGCAGCACTAGCAGTATGCCTCATGGTGCCACACTCCCCGTGTTGTGCTGTTGAAATGCACACCATGCCATTTTACTGCATAGCAAAGAGCTTGCTTTGTTAAGGCTGTGTGCTGGGAGACACCTCTGGCTTTCCTGGGTTTTGTGGCTCCAGCTTTCCACTTGCTCTGTGAAGCTGAAGTGGGGGCTAGTTCTGTTACCTGTATTACTGGGGAACTAAGTGGGTTTTTTTTAAGGTGTCCTTACATGCTGCCTTAAAAGATGTTCTTTTTAAGCATCATCACTGTTGGTTGTTGATGTTACCCGATTACCTTAAAATTGTACTTAATTTGATCTTCATTATTTTTCTCAAGCAAAATACAAATAATGAAATTGTGTGTCTGTGACATACTACATAGAAAACAAGGCTGCAAACCTCTGTGAAGCAGAAAATGAAGAAAGGGGTATGGCTTAAGTCTGTCTCATTAACCTTCCTCACCTGCAGGCTTGCTGGCTGCTCCTGACAGGATGACTAGGAACTATTTTCATGTATCCTTGCACTGTAGGCTGTATTTTTTTGGAGGGGGGGCTAGCTGGATAGAGAATGCTTGTAGGAGAAGTAACAGATAATGCTAGTCATGATGTACGTTGTTTTTGTAACCTGTCTCCTTTGAAACTTTCTGGAAAGGTTTCAAAAACCTTTCATCTGGAAACTTGTGCCCTTTCCCCCTGACCCTGTCAGGAAATGGTCTGGTCATTCTTTTTGAAGAAAAATAAATGAAGTAGTGTCAGTTTGTACAGTAGATACCAAGTGTTCCTCAGTGAGTTAGAATCTCCCCCTCCCCCAGTTAACATATGTAGCAAAAGTATAGTCTTTTACTGGACATTATTCTGTATCAGTGTGTGTATTAATAAGCGCTTAAGTTGATAAATACAACTGTGCTACTGTGATTTAGTATTTTGTGTTAATTGGTAATTGTGTGTGCCATTTTATGAACTCTGCTCTGTGTTAGGTGGTTGTTCAAGTGACTGGAGTCCTTAACGTAAAAATGCAGGAGACCTCAGAGAGTAATGTCTTTGAGAGTGTTGTTTTAAGGTGGCCACTGGTTGAAGGTGAAGCTGCCATTCCTACAGATACATAGGTGCAGTACTTCCTTCTGAAAGAATTAAACTCCTCTATTTTTTTAAATGTATTTTTTTAGTTTTATGTGTAGCTTCACAAGACTGCCTGAGCCAAATGAACAGCTTGCTGCTCTTTACTCCCACCTAGTTATTTTGAGTTGATTCTGGTGTTTGTTTGATCACATGAGAGGCCAAATTCCACGCAGTAAAATAACAACAAAGAAAAAAAAAACCCACCTGGCAAGATGTTAACTTTGTTTTGGGGCTGGTTTAGAGTGCTGAATTGTTTTATGTTAAAGCAGGTAAGCACCAGAGCTGCTATGAGAAGGGATGGCGTCTGTTGGGATGCTGAGACTGTGGTAGGAGGGAACTGGGAGCAAGACCTCCCTGCCTGCTTGGCAGTAGAAGCTAGTAATTTGCTTATCCGTAATGCACAGTTGCATGCCTACTGGATTTGCACTAGGAATTAATTTGGTGTGGTCTGTTTCAGTCCACGTAGTAGCAATTGCTGAAGACTTAAAGCTGTCCTGAGTCTGTTGGTGTGACAGATGAAACTTGTCTGGTTGTGGTATGAATGTTTGCCATTCATTTGTCACCCACATTGTTTTTCTCTGTAGAATGAGTCCTTCTGCCTCCAAATGCTGAAAAAAAGCCGAAGGTTTGAGCTCCTGCCTATTTTTTTCCTCCCTTTCTGAGCCAGGATTCTACAGCGTGTGGCAGTGTCACAGGGAATCCTCTGTTCCTGCTGTCTGCAGTCTGCAGATAGGAATTAATCTCGTGAGGCTGTCATCCTTTCCATCGCACTCTGTAGGGTTAAAAAGCAGAACATTACATTTTCTAACTGCTAGTCAAAATTACAGCCAGAGCTACAAGAAGATTATTTTTGTGGTTCTAGGAGCAAGCGTTGTTTTGTGATCAAGACCTGCTGAAACATCTTTAAATCGTGTTAATTGATAAATGAGGCAGCTGTGAGCAGAGGCAGCAGAAGTGGTGCCTGAATTTGCTGACTCTGCAGTTCGCAGGCTATCTCCCCTTCAGCATGAGGGAAAGGGAACCTTGTGGATAATTTTTTTGATTGCTCTTTTCCTGGCACAGTGGGATCTTGTTGCTAGGAAACACCTGGCATCAGTCATTTCTCTCTCTTGCAAGAACATCAACACGGTATCTTCTAGTCAGTGACTAATAAATGTACATCCTACAAGATATCTCCATGATGTTATTAAAAAAGCTAGCATAACTATAATTCTGACTATATTAGCTAAAGGATGTTTCATTTTGTCTCTATAGGTTGCAGTGTTGTTATTGCCTCTCGTAAATTTGACCGATTAAAAGCTGCTGCAGAAGAACTGAATAATACATTTTCTTCCATGAGTCCTGCCAGAGTGACTCCCATACAGTGCAATATCCGCAAAGAAGATGAGGTAAAGATTTGTGATCTTGTTCTGGGGTTTAACATGTCAAAAGCATATTGTGCATATAAATCTCAGATCTGTGGTCTTCTCTGCCCCCCTGAAAAGTGACTTAGATGAGGGGAAAGGTGCAGTAAAGCACTGTTAAATTGATCTGGTGCTTTCCAAGGGAAGACCAGTTGTTAGCTGCATCAGCAAGAAAGCATTTGTAATTGCAAATATTTTTCTGACGTTGCACAAGTATTTCAGATGTTTCTGGGAAAAGCAAGCCTTGGAACTGGCATGTTCTGCAGCTGAGCAGGAGCCCACTTTGCATGGTTCTGTGTCACACTTCTGTGACAGCAGTGAGGGGGCGTTAACTTGTGAAGATGGAGACCTGAGAATAGTTCCTTCAAACAGGAACTCACAGCATGGAATCTCAATGATTGTGGCTTGACACAAGTGCCCTGCATTGTCACTTTTGCTTGTGTTAAAGTGAAAAATCAACCAAGATATTATTATTTTTAGCCAGGTTTCAATTTTTGGTCACACTTTGAGGTGTGCCTCATTATGAACATTATTGCTATCCCAGGTTTTTTTTTTTCTTTTTTTTCATATTACAAAAAATGGAAGATAAGAGCAAAAGTACTTAATCCAGGTTCTTCAGAAGTCTGCATTCATCTCCTAATTTGTTTATCTGTATAATTAAACATTTAAAATTCCAGCATCAGGTTGGACTTTTAACTTGTTGAAGACAGGTAGAATATACACCAGTAACCACTGATTGCTACATTTTTCTTAACCTTTTAATGTCTCTGTTAAAGTCTAGCATAACTTAAAGAAATATTGATGACCTTCAGTAGCTGTGTAGATTCTGGAAATGTCCTAATATACAACCATAAGGCAAAGAAGAACTAAAATTCTTCCCTGCTGGAACAGCTCGTGCCATAAAATATTTACAGTGATATATTTAGACTTCCTCTCCTGAAGGAGACAAACCCCGGGGCTGTGCAGTATGTCACTTCACCTACCAGTGAATTTTAGGTTTGTATTTACTAGCATCAGTAGTGCGATGTAATAGGTTATGACAGATGTCAGAGGGCAACTTATATGAGATACAGGAAAGAAAAGAGGTGAAGAGGGAGGCTTAAGCCTTCTTTCATGTCACTGTTCTTGCAGAAAGTACTCTGGCATGCTTAATAACCTTCTGCAGGTCAATCTTATTTCTGCATCAGTTTACAAATGATTTAGTGGGAACTGCAGTGTTCCGTGAGATGGTAGAAGGCATGGAGAGTGAAATGAGGCAATCTCCACTAAACAAACCCATTCCTGTGTTGTGTTCTGTTTATTAAATGTGGCTAAATACGTATTTGACAAAGCAATCTTAGATGTCTTTGGAAGCTTTTTTGAAAGTGCTTTTAAAGCCATCTTTATAGTGACACGCTGTCACTTGGAGAAACTTCTGTCTTTGCTGTTACCCAGCAGTTTCACAACAGAATTGTCTTAGTTCCAGTTTAGCTTTAAGCTCTACTCATTAAGAGACACACCAGAACTTACTTAGAACTTTCCATACAATATCGGAGAAGCCTCTATCAGATATCTTCTACCAGTGGAAGTTCTCACAGACCATTGTCATTTTATATCCCTATCTGTTGAAGAGAGTGTTCAGAGGAATAAGGTAGATAAACTCCAGTCTTGAATCTTTCAGTCACTGACTCAGTCTTATATTTTGACTCACCTCAGTTCTCAAGCTGCTCTTACCTCTTTCTGTTGTCCTATTTAGAAAAAAACACTATTAAGATTTTGTAAGCCTTTTGTGGAAGTTTTGAATAAGGAATGCGATTTCTGTTGCATGTTAACATAAGAACTTAAGTGTACCCACTAAACAAATGTTTTTCCATTCCAGATGTCCATCTCCAAAAGCAGATATTTCTACTGGTTAGGAACATCCTGGGATTTTTGTTCTTTAGCTCTTTGTTTTGTATTTCTTATATTTGCTACAAACAGCAATGGCGAGTACTTTTTTTTCTAATTTGCAGTTGATTGTCTTGCAGAAACCAGAGGGAAGGTACCTTAGGGCTTTTACTTCTATTCAAAGAACATCATACATCCACTTTCAATCTATTCCGTTCATAAACTAAGATTTAGTGCCTGGGACTTGGAGTCTTAGGAACAGGGATCATTAAGTGATGTAGTGAAGGAAATGTTTGGCCTTGGGGCTAAATCTTGAGTAGAGGCAACACAGCAATATAACTCACTTCAGTGTTTCCACAAATACAGGAGTAGCTTCCTGTTTACAGTGGAAGATGGGGTGAGAGAGCATTTAAACTTTTGGCTTCCCTCCCAAGAGAAACAAGACTTGTACAACTGTGTTGGCTCTGTATGCTACTCACTAATAGCCTTACAACTTATTGCCTGGTCTCAGCTTAGTATGAGTGAAGAGTATTTACCTCAGAAATTCACGGAAGCACATTGTTGGGTAGAGAGGACAGCTCCTGCAAGTATTCTCTGTGAGTCATTACATCCTCTTTCTTGGCTCTTATACCAGGTGCCAAAGAATGTGTGAAGGAGAAAGACCTTAGAAATGTTTCAATAAGGGAAAAAACTTAGGAGTTCAGGCCTCCTTAGATGTCAGAACTGATCCATCACAAGCTATAAAGCCCAGGAAGCTTCCTGGAAAACTGCGTAATTCATTTAGTATATTCTTCTCTTGGACATCTCACGGAAACCTTTCTACGAGTAAATCTTTCTCCTAGCGGAAGCCGCCATGACCACCTGTAGGAACAAGCCATCTGTTCTTATTGTAGCATGCCTTTTGGTTTTTATCCCTCCATCTCCATCAGTTGTTTTGCATTTCTCTAAAGGCTCCTATGAATTTTGTCCTGGTTTCATTTCATTGTCAGGCAGACTGGAGGGCGGGCGTTTGAAAAGAGGAGATCTAAGAAGGATGAAAGTGTTTTCAGAATTGCTGGTGATTTTTTTTTTTTTGCCTCCTATTGCAAATCTGAAAGTAACTGACCGTCTTTGAAGATGACACGGCTCACTCCTCTTGTGTGCCCTAGTTTGTATCTGTGAAATTCAAGCATTAGAAAACTCATTCCTCATCATATAGTGCAGTATGTCTGTTAGAGCTCTTTCTGGCCTAGGAAGAGTCAAAGAAGGTACACTGAATTAATTGCTGCAGAAGCTTGATGGGAATAGCTTAATGCAATCACGTTTTTAAGTCTCTTAATCTTCATCCTCAGAGGCCCTCTTGCTTTCTAGAGAAGCTTACTTTTCATTTAATGTGCAGGAAATAATCTTGCTTGATGGAGGATTTGCAAGCACTGCATAACCTGTCAAGCTTATTTCTGTCACAAGTTTGCTGCTGCTACTCTTAGCTAGTTTTCCATTGAGTGTTTTGTAAAGGATAACAAATGTGTTTTGTTTTTAAAGATGGAAGAGTAGAGGGTTCTGGGATGCCAGTAAGAGCACATGAGGTTTCTATGCCCTGTCTTACTGGGGCCTTATCCTGAAGCAGTGATTGTGCACCTGTCCCTTATTCTGTGGTCTGGAGTGTATGTAGTGATCAATATTGCTTCGTGGTAGTTATGGAGCTGAAGTGATTTTATTTGGATATTTTCTAGCACTGTCCACATAATGTGTTGAATATAACAAGAGCAGGTCAGTTTGCTCTTGCTGAGATGCTGGCCAGACAGCTGTCTGTGTGTGTGTCTTCAAACCAAGGTCTTTTCCCAAAATCCAAGGATCTAATTAATTGAGTACAGGGCCTCAATGTAATGATGGCCAGAGTGGAAAAGAGAGACCCCATCTTTTTTCCAAAAGCTTTCTTTGTAGGTGCTGGGAAGGGGAAGCATGTGGTTGTGTGTCTTTAATGCTGAGCTATAGCAAATGTATTGATGGGGGCAAGAAAGAGATGAGCAACTTTTTACCCTTGTAAAACCTTTGTGCTATATGCTGCGTACATACCTACGTAAGTGGAAGGTAACCTTGTAGTTCTAGCAGGCCACTGCTCTTCTTGAAATCAGCAATTCAGAATTCCTTGTGCCTTTCCACACTCAAGCTACAGCAAGAACTGTTGCTGGACCAAACCCTGACCCTAAAACCCCTGTCACTCGAACGTCTGACAAACAAACTCCTTGAGATGGACTCGATGCAGTACTGTTTAGCACTTACCTTGTGTCTGGGTTCACTAGTAGCTTTTCTTTTCCAATAAATTTTATAGCTTAGCATAGTCTCTGTTGGTTTATAAATACTTAATGCCTCTCTGTGTGAAGCCTGTAGTGGAAGAGTGTGGCTTGGTGGGGAGTTGTGAATAAGAGATTCCTGTTGTCTTACTTTAAAATAACACAGCAATGACACAAAGTAAAAATACCTGTTATCACTGTTAGTAGAGCACACTAACAAATTCTGTTTCAGGTAGAAGCTTTGGTGAAGTCTACACTGAGTCTGCATGGAAAGATTGACTTCCTGGTGAACAATGCGGGGGGCCAATTCGCAAGTCCTTCTGAAGCCATCCGTGCAAAAGGTTGGAATGCGGTGATAGACACAAATCTGACAGGGACCTTCTACTGCTGCAAAGCAGGTAAGGACTGAACATTAAGCTTTTTTTTGTTTATTTGTTTTGGTTTTTACAGCAGTACCAGAAGACAAGAAACTTAAAGTTTCCCTACCTTCTTTTTTCACACACTTACCTGACAGTGGATATTTGTTTTCATGAATCCTATTCAAAGCTTTACGTTAAACTGTACATTACTGTTCATACATACATACATCTCGGCAAGTATGATCCTGTGGTTAAGGCTGGGTTTGGGGACCCGGTTGGCTTGGATATTCAAAGGACTATGGGAAAACCATTTAACTTCTGTGGCCTGTATTCCCTGTGTGTAACACAGGAAAAGACTTCTCTCCCATCAGGTAAATGGGTGTAAAGACTTCTCTCCCATCAGGGTGTAAATTTAAAGTTAAGTTTGACACATGATTCTTGGATACATTAGGAAAGTGGAAACAAAACTAATTTACATGGAAGCTTGAAATCTTGATTTCCACCAATAGGTTTCTTCGCAAACAATGAGCCTTACCCAGACCACACCTGTTATCTCACTGACCCAGCGGTGAGGTTATGGTACAAAGAGCAGATTGGTTATCTAAATCTGCACGGGAAGTGTGTAGTGTAGAAGACTCCAGATTTGGCTTGTTGCTGGCAAGTTCATTTGTATGCATTTCTTCTGATATTTATAGGTTATCTTCCTCCTTCATACAGTGTACAATGCCTGGATGCAGGAACATGGAGGAGTCATCGTCAACATTACTGCTGCCGTGAGAAATGGGTTTCCTGGAATGTCGTAATATATAGTTTATTTTTACATTTTCCTATATTTTTTTTTTTCCCTGAACATACTAATTGCTTCTAAATACTTAATTTTAGAAAGGTGTGCACTGGGCAGCAGCAGAGTATAGAAATATGGTAGTTAGGTCAAGAGAGATCAAGAGTGTCACGTGGCTGTATGTGTGGGGATGTCTTACTAATTCAGTAGAGACTACAGGAATAAATGACATCTCTGGTCTCTGCCAACTTGTTTGTAAGAAACTGTGAAGCAAGGCTTGCCAGTGAGGCTTTCACTGGAAGTGGTATGCTGGTGGGAGTAGTTGCACTGAAACGTAACCTTTTCTTGTTCTCTCTCCAAATTTCTGGAGGGTTTATGAGAACTTGACACTGGTTGTTTTCCTCTTCTACTGTCAGTTTTCAGGTCTTGATGCTGTAATGAGTTATGGGAGTTGGACTGGTAGTTTACAGAGTAGGAGGAACATTCCTAGTATGTTGAGGTTTTGGCTTTGTCCTTCAGGTCACGTAACGCCTGCCTTTCTCATCTTCCTTTTTTACTCTCACTTTGTAGAGACCTTTCTTAGAGAAGGTTTCTGATGCAGAGAATTGTTCCTATTTGCTCTGCTCCTTTCTTGACTGGGAAAAGGCTTATGGGTACACACATATTACCACATTTATAGTTCTTTTATACTGATACAAACAATCACAGCAGCCTGCGTGAAAACGCAGCATCCTCTCCTTGTACTGTATTTGTTCAAATTTCTTTACCCTCAAAATGGAGGTGAGCAGGAGTCATCTGATTTGAAACTTTTCCACCAAAAATTTGTTGAAAGAGAAGTAATGCTCAGAAAATGAATTGTTTCAGATGGTTTCTTTTCAAAGGAATTTTGAAGTTGTCACAATGCTGCATTTTGACAGTTTCTTCATTGAAGAAGAATCTGAATTTCTTCTTTGAAACTACTGGTTTTTAACTTTGAAATTTAATTTTTATTGAAGAAAATGTAACATTTCCTCAAATTATATTTTTCTATTGCCTCTCTTTGTACTGATTCAGGGTTGAATATTTTAAAAATTTCGAATTTTTAAGGAACAGCGAAATATTTTCTCACTAGCTTGTTCTTGGCAATACAAAATAAATTTAGAGATCCACAGGGTGGTGCTGAAGGTACAGTTATTTGAGTTTCTCTGCTCTGGTTAAGTCTGTCACAGCAAACAGGCTGACACTATATTTGAGAGCTGACCCAAGAGATTAAAAAAACCCACCAAACCCTAATTCTGAATAACAGGGGAAAAAAGTTTCCCAAAGAACTGTTGTGTGTGGATGTAGACGGATTGATAAAATTACTTTCAAATTAAATTCCTGTTGAATTGATACTTCTTTAAAAATGTACTATTGAAAGAGATTTGCCTTTACAGGTCCAGCTACTGCTCATGCCAAAAATCACCTGATACAGTTTTTCATAAGCATTAATTTTGAATATAAAACTAGTCAAGTTTGTTTGCTCATAGTGTTCCTGGAGGTTATTTATTTCTGGCCTAAACATATAATTAAGTTGGTTTTCTCATGTTTTTCTTAAGTTTTTCTTATTCCTTTCTTGGTATTTGGGAAGCTGTTGTATCTGTCTCCTCTAAGTCTGTTTTGCTAGGCTAAAGGAACGAAACTGTGTTAGTGAGTCCCACCGTCCGCTCTTCATCACTGCAGTAGTTTTATCTGCATTTCTTCAAGCTTTTTTTCATTTCAGACTAGTTTCCTATAGCAGCAAGGTATATGAGATCACTCCACCTATGGTCATCTCTAGCGCCATCCACCCATAGTAATTTTTGAATAGTGGCTCATTTTACTCATGTTTGTCAGAAGATCTAAACTGTTTGTCAGACCACTGTCCTTCCAAGCATTGCTCTACCCGTGCAGCTTGCCTTTTGTAGTTTTACACAGTTGGAACTTTGCCTCCAGTTGTTTTTCATTTTATAAGCTGCTTCTGCAATAGAATGTAGGTGACCTAATGTCATGCTGGGAAGGAGATGATAAGCATTTCCAGAAATGACAGGAAATAGTAGCATAGCTTGTGTAAACTGTGAAGCTACAGTCAAAAACTAGAAAAATCTATCTTTGTCTCAGGTGGTTGGTCCAGCCATAGAAAGCTACTCTGACCACCCTAGTGACGCTGCGGTAGAATTAACACTGGGCACTGTTAGCTGAGGGAGCAGATGCTTCTTTTACTTTCTTTTCCCAATAGGCATACGGGAGCTGCAAGAGCTGCAGTGAATAACCTAACCAAGACTTTAGCCTTAGAGTGGGCCCACAGCGGAGTACGAATCAACAGCGTTGCTCCTGTAAGTAACGGCAAACGACCTGATTAAACTCAGCCCTCATACATGTTCATGGTAAAAACTTCCAGACACAAAAGGGTATTAAAATCTCTAGCTTGTAACTGTGGATTGTTTATGTATTTATTTATAATTCCCTCATCGCGTTCTTCAGCTCATTTGAGAGTGGTTTGTACTGTTTGGATGACGAACCAGAGGTGTGGGATAAAATTGTTTCTGCTCTTTAATTTGAGGTACAGGTCTGTTGATGGTTTCCACTTGTGTTTGCAAAGTTATTTTGAAAATCTCTGGATGTGTTACATGTCTTTTACACGTTAAGTTAGATTAGTTTTAGGCATAAAACCACTGTATTTGGAGTGGACCTTCACTCAAAGACATTAAATCTAAAAGTGTGTCTTCTGATTTTTTTTCCTTATCAAATACATGCAGACAGGAAACCACTATATAGGTCAGCTAAAATATGCCTGCCACATTTCTAAGGAAGTAGACACAGCATGTAGCAGTTGTTTTAAATAACTGTATGGAAAGACCAGCTGTATTTTCTAGTGCATGGTGCTGCAGATATAGAGGTTATATAGAAGCCCTAGCTTTGACATTTGCGATTGTGTGATCTGTTGTGATTTGTGTAATCTTCACTCCTGACCATAATTTATTTTGTACATTTACTCCCTTGAAAACAAAAGAGGAAAGATAAACTTTGTCCAGCTACTTCTACATTAAGAATTTATCGTATCTCACAGTATGGTTAAGTGTGACATTTGTTTAGCTGGTCCCTAGGCAGATATTTCTAGTGTCTTTGTAGGATGTCTGTATATCCTGTTGTGCCTCTTGTCCTAAAACACCTGGCTTGCTTTCTTTGTCATAGCACAGGATGTTTAATAGCAGATGTGTGATGATCATTCAGGTAGAGACTCTTATGTAGCCTCTGCGAGACCCAACTCATCTGGAGACTTGTTAAATATCTACTGGCTTGTTTTTCCTGTTTGGGGTTTGGGTTTTTTTCTGTTTTATGAAGTCTTGGGGAAGTAAGTAATGAAGACAGCATTATTATGTGACTATATTTTTCAGGCATTCTAATTACCCGATGAATCATATTGATTATACTTTATAGCAGACATCAAAAAGAAGTTTTTAACAAGCAAACAGTTCAGAGGTTTGGCGCTCTCAGAAATATTTGCTAGATTTGTTACTACGCTGGTAACAAAAATCCCTGTTGCGGTTATAGCAATACTTTATATCCTTCCGTCACCCTTATGGACACACTAGGTCTGTGGTTAAACATACAAACTGTTACTGCTTTATAGCAGCAGAGTAACATCTAGGGAATGGGTACATAGGGAGAGAAATGTGTTCTAAAAAAAAAAGTAGTTTCACATATGATTTACTTCCCTAGCTCCCAAGATATAGTCACTCACATTTCACAGATATCTTAGAAGAGAAATCTTAGCATGCACCCCATGGACAAATTCAAATTTTGTTATCTTAAACTTGAGTCCTAAAGGTTCTGTCAGAACTAATCCGTGTAGCCCTGTGTTCCCATTGCTGTAGCCTTCATCCTCTCTCTCAGGTCTAAACTGGACTCTATAAACTGGACAGAGCAAAGACAGTCACCTTTTTCTATTTCTACAGCAACTAAGTAGGGAGAGTCTGACTGCCGATTGTGAGATCTCTCTGCTTCCATAATTTGCAATAAAATCGATCTAGTATTTTTACAGATTACAGGAAACTTGGGAACTTGTTCTGGGAGCTGTGCAGTTTTCTGCTGTAAGCTAATATGAAATGCTTGTATTTTCAAAACAGTCTTTTAGTTCCTTCTTTATACTGTCCACTTTATAGTTATTGAAGTGACAGTGGAGAATCTGAACTGTTGTGCTTGAATAAAGATGTGGCTAGCAGCCAAATTACTTTCTTATATATATTATACTATTCCATTCAATTTTAAAACTAGCATTCAAGTGCTGTTTAGATAGTTTAATCCCACAGAAAATCGTAATAATGACAACTTCACAATTTTACAATGGTCACAGTTTAAACATATGCAAGATAACTTAATTTTCACTATGCTGTTTTAAAATAGGGAATAGTATTTTCAGAAACCGCTGTTGCAAACTATGGAGAACAAGGTACAATGATGTGGTTAAAGAGCATACCAAAGGTTCCTGCCAAGAGATCAGCGGTTCCGGAGGAGGTAATGTATTTCAGAACTTTTGTGATATTTCTACTTCCCTGTCTCTATTTTGAGGCCATTTTATTATATGGAGAAAAATGAAGACTTAATTTTGCACTGTGATGGAATATTAAAAAAGAAAAAAGCTTGTAGTAATGTGTGGTAGTGGCAAGTGGGAGACTTGACCAGTAGTCACTGTTACACTGAAAACATAATTTAGGTGCCCCTTACAGCTGAAGTGTTTCACAGTAGACATTCGTTCCTGAAAAGGTTGACATCCAGCAGGGAGGACTGAAAGAATGAGTATTACTGTGAAAAAAGGTGTATCTTAAAGGTACTTAGTTCTTTTCCACCAAGAATGTGCATTTTTGATAAACTGGTCAACCTTTTGGTTTGATTTTCAGCATCTGATGCTGATCTTTGAGAGCTTACTGGTTTTCATCTGTTATGTACTTGATGTTTATGGCTGAGAGGATGGCTTTGAGACTGCTAGCTAGGGTTTTCATTACTGAGTAGAAAACATTGCTATGTTTTGCCTGCCAAAGTTTTTGCAAGCAGCTTTGACATGAGCAATTCCCAGCAGTTTAAGATTAAAATTGTAATTCTTTTGCTAGATCTCTCCTGCAGTGTGTTTCCTACTATCTCCAGCTGCTTCTTACGTAACTGGGATAACCGTGGTCGTGGATGGTGGCCAAAGTTTAAATAGCCATACCCTAGAAATACCTGGTAAGAAATGGGCTACAAAATATGTCATTCAAGTGACTGAAGTTGGAAAATGGGAAGATGCAAAAATAAAATGCCTAGTTCCTCAATCAATTAAGCATGTTGTCTTATTTGTTTTCCTTAGATCATGACAGATGGCCCGCACCACCAGAAGGAAGAAATTCTGAAATGCTTAAAAAGCTTCTTTCTGGTGAGTTCAAGCCGAAGCTATGAAAGAACAAGATTTCACCTTATTCCCAGTTGCACACTTGCTGATAATCTCACTTTGTGATTTTGGCTGATTATACTTGGTCATATAATTTTTTTACTCATATATAACTACATGGAATTCTTTGATTTCCATTGGTTTATATTTAAAACTTGAAAGACTGTACATAGTAAATTTCTCCGCTGAAAGCTCTCACTGCCCTCAAAATATTCAGTCCCTTGACAGTTGTCTTATGGTCTTAACACAATTTTGTTCATCAGTGTCTCTAAAATAGATGCGATTTTTGTGATCAATGGAGAGTTTCCATTTAAAAACCAGAAATCTTGCAATATATCGCTCAGAAATGCTAGATTTGTCGTTATTCGCATCTTTTTAAATTCACTTTAAGGCAAATGTTCCCATGTCTAATAATCTTAATCAAAATATAAAAAAAAAGTGATGACTCTGTTTGCTGTAACAACTGGAACTTGGGAAATCAGGTTCCTGCTGTAGGCGTGACATCATTAATAGTTCATTTTGGATTGAATGTAAGAGTCTCTGCCATTTGTTTGTTCTCCACACAGGTGTTTGAGTTTTGGGTCTTCATTAAAATATGGGAACTTACACAGCTATATGTAGGCTGCTTTTTCATTAAAATCTTCAAGCTAATTTTGTGGGGGAGGAGGAGGTTGAGCCAAATGCTTTTTCCTTTTGGTATATTCTCTTTTCTCAGTAACTGTGTGGTCATTTATTCAGTTGTGAGAAATTTGTAGAGACATAAAATCACCTTTCTTCAATCTTCTTGTGCAAGGTGTATTTTGATTATTGCAGATACTATTTTCTTGCTATGTACCCTAAACTTCCTGGAAGAAATTGCACCTGTTAGGTACTAAGTCTTAAAGCCTACCCCCTTGCATTTAAGTGACTTTATTTAGTTTGTTAAGAGATTATTTCTACATTCTTAACATAGAATCACAGACTGGTTT
>NW_010241409.1:0-11348 GCF_000690775.1 Eurypyga helias
GGCGCGGGTGGGCGGCGGGAGGGGCACCGCTTGCGAAGTGTTGCCGCCGCCCGATCCTACCTGTAGCTCTGCTGGGCTCTTCTCACCCTCCTGTCATCATCCTTGCACGTAACCGCAGCAGCCGTTTAGCTTGCCGGTGGTGATCAGTAGCTCTGCAAAAACAGTGTAAGAGGGGTTATGGTGTAGTGAACTGCAGAACCGACCCAGAGCAGGTGTGAGGTGTACAAGACAGTCAAATGTTCAAAAGTCTAACCAGGTCTTTGCCCCTGGTGTCACGCTCATCCTGACTTACTTTTTTTCCTCCTCAACTGTTGTGCAACCTCCCAAGCATGTAAGCCTTCTCTTGCTGATGTAACCAGCATAACCTTTCTTGTTTCCCATAGGCAAGGCTTTCCCAGGGGTGACCAGCTTTAGAGTTCAGGATGTGTCCAAGCTAAACAACCTTTCCTTCTCCACACCACTTTTATTTTACTTATACAGGAAAAAAACTACTGCAACTTCTTGAGCTCTAAGTGCTAGGAAGAGGCAGAGAGGAAAGGGCAATTCCTGTTTCCTTAAATCTGGCTTTGTAGTTCCAGTTTCTTAAAAGGATGACCACCTCTCTTCCTGAGAAATCCACTACTTCTGCAGTGGTGGATATTGTTGGTCCTACTGGTTATCACCCTCTCAGTCCTGGGAGGAAAGAAGTGCAGATGGTGGGAAAAGGCTGATTGGTGGGATACATCTACCTTCCCACAAAACTCAGGTAACCAGCAATAGGTGTCTTTGTGGACAGTTCTCTCTCCTTGCTCTCTTAGACCGCCTTGGCTTCCCGCAACATCAGTCAATTTTTAGCTTTTCAACAAACACCATCTTCCTAGCAGCTGGAAGCAAAGTAAATGATTAGACTAACTTGTGTTAGTCTAACCTAGCGTGTTCAATTTCTGGAAGGGGCACGCAGGAATTCCTCCCTTCCTTGTTGTAGTTCTCTGGAAAGGGGACAGGAAGGTTTATGGCTGCAAGGGCACCTGACTAGAAGGCAGAGCACAAGTTATGCCCAGGCCTTGCATGGGCTGCAGATCTTGGGGTCAGCAGGGTTTCCAAGTTCTTCTCTTCACGTGCAACGCCAAGGCAAGAATTTTAAACTTCTCTTTTTTTTTTTTTTTTTTTTTTTTTTAATGAGTGAGGGGGTCCAAACTTGCAAACTTGCTCTCCATCAGCTACAGCAATAGAAAGGGAAGCAGCCCCTTGACACAAAAAAAAAGCTCTGCTGCTGTGACTGATAAGTGAACCAATATTAATGGTTATACTCATATTGATATAGTTCCTCTTATGTAGGCTATGATGCATGGACAGGGAGAATAGTTCCTTCCCTTTGTTGATAACAGGTCCTCCCTTTCAGGTGCTCCCATCCTGAGCCACAGAGGCAGCTTATCTCCTTGAACCAGAATGCTTCATAACTTTGTGATTACAAAGAGGTGCCACATATAATTTTCCTTAATGTACCAGTTTGTACCATGTTTTTTCCTTACTGTGGGATGTCCCAGATGTCTCCCTGTGGGAGGGGGAACTCCTGCTGTTCTTCAGGGTAACTGGTGCCTGCAGACAAATCTAAATTTCTCTTCCTATTTGTAGTCATAAAGTATCTTGATAGTGGTGTGACTGAAACATGATAAGCAACATGTGTAACGGTTATTTTAATAACATTGGTATCTCTGAAACAAACCTGTGGCAGCAAGCAAGGTGCATGTGATTGCCCTTCATTTTCATAAGCACAACCGTTTTTCTTCCTATGATTCTTTATACAGGGTCATCCATAGATTTTCTCTGCTGGCTTTGTGGGAGTGTGAGGTGCGGAGGGCAAGCATGTTATGCCTGAAGGAGGGGAGCTTGAGTCTCTTTAGCTGAAGTGGTAGCAACTTGCATTTGTAGTCCCCACTGTGTTGAGCTAGGTGGTGGCTGTCACAGACGGGCTTCGTCTTTACCTCATCAGATACTCTTTGAGCTAGCATCACTTCAAGAACATACATGTCTTGTTCTTAAAGGCTGTGTATATTGTTATAAATCTGTGGGTTTCTGTGCCTTTGGGGACTACCAAATGTTTTCCAGTGCGGATGTCCATCCTTTTGGAAACTTGCCTGTAAGGATTGGTGTGGTGTTCGTGAACTTGCTTTTCCAAGACACTTTCTGCAGAAATCTTTACTCACGCCTCCTTCCTTTCATGTTTTTGTGTTCCTTGTCTCAACAGATGGGAACTGCTCAAACTACTAAATGTTTTCCAGTGTGGATGTCCATCCTTTTGGAAACTTGCCACATGTAAGGATTGGTGTGGTGTTCGTGAACTTGCTTTTCCAAGACACTTTCTGCAGAAATCTTTACTCACGCCTCCTTCCTTTCATGTTTTTGTGTTCCTTGTCTCAACAGATGGGAACTGCTCAAAACAACAGTGACCTCAAAAAAGTCCACACGGTGGAGCCTGACCTGTGTAACAGGGACATGATGGCAGACACATTTGATCACAGCATTATTTCTGTTGGAGAAGAGGAAGGAGCAGGCAATTTCCAACGTTCTCTTCCAACACGAGAGTCCATCCAATCCCCTCGGGGCTCTGTTGTGAGTTTCCATAACATCCAGTACTCCGTTAAGCAGTCCAGTGGATTCCTATGTAAAAGGAAAACTGTGGAAAAGAAGATCCTTCATAATGTTTAGTAAGTTCTTGCATAAGTAAAATACCAGAGGGTAAGAATTAACCTGCTGCTGTGAATTGGTGACCCTGGTGTCACCTTCCATATCCAGCTGTGCTGGTAAAGAAATTACTATCCTCCTGCCAGTCCACAGTTCATGTGAGCACTTTCTAATTTGCTTTTAGGCAGAATAGCTGTGATGTAGCTGGAGCAGTTTCAGTTTTTGATCTGAGCAAATTAGGACCAAACTTGTGTGAACTCTTCTACCAGAAGATCTGAGAGTTCCCTTAACTATGGTTCAAGCTGTGGTGAGAGGAAATGAGCAGCAGAGTGCAGTTGCTGCTTCTTTTCAAGACCCAGCTCGGCAGGGAAGACACTTAATTTCTGTCTTTTGTAGATTGCTTTTTATGTCTAGTTATGGTTCTGTTCTGATTGGCAATCTGGGACAAGAAAGGAAAAATGCTTATTGATTTCAGATTTAAGATGTTTTTAATAATCTCTAAGTTTTCCTTTCGACAGCATTTTGTTCACACCTTATCTCTACTATGATCTGCATGTGAGCAGTCCTCCATGTGGAAATAACTCTTTCCTTCTTCCAGTGGCATTATGAAGCCAGGCTTGAATGCTATCCTGGGGCCAACAGGGAGCGGCAAATCTTCGTGAGTACTTTCTTCTGCTCCTTCAAATGGACAAAGAGGATTTGGGACTCTGAGGGTTAGGGAAGATGTGAGGGATCTGTAGGCTCAGACCTCTGTGTGCCTGTGAGAAATCTGGCGATGCAGTCTGACCTCGTGGCTCTCTGCTGTTGGCTTTGCTGGAGTTCTTGCCCTGCAATGGTGTCACACTCCTCATCTGCTCCAGTGGTGGTCCATATTACTGCCACCTTTGGTGGTGAGCTAAGATATCAGGTTGAACTGGGGTGAGTGGAGCTCAGGTGTAGGCTCTGTCCTAGACCTGTCATGAGGTGGGGAGGGGGGCAAGATCCTTTGAGGATAGGAGGGATGTTGTCCCCTGGGAAGTTGCTGCTGCAAGACTTTCTTGAAGATGCTAGGCAAACCCATCTCTGAGGACTGACAGGAATATGGTGTCATGTCAGTCTGTAGGATGCTCTGGATCCTCACCCCAACTTGGCTGTGGCCTGGTGGAGGGGGTGCACATGTGCTTGAGTTCTTTGGATGCAAGCACAAAGAAACACCATGCAGACTACCTCCAGCCAGTGCTGATACTGTTTTCTCACCCATATAACCATGGTAAGAGAGCTCTTTGTCACTCTCTGCCCTTGAGAACGTCAGAGACTGGCAAACACGGCCAGGGTTCACACAGGTGTGTCTTTTTGGTGACCCTTGATCTTTCCCTCTGAGCAGACTGCTGGCTAATCAAGATGTTTTCATTAGGGTGGTGTGTACTTGGCAGGCAGGCTGGCCTCTGCACTGGCAGTAAGGAGAATCCAGTGATAGGTTAAAACAAAATTACTTTATAGAATTAATATTAAATCTAGTTTTGTTTATGCCCATTTCTTGAGATCAAAGTAGTTACTCCTGTGCCTTCATTGCTGAGAGCAGACTGCAGACTGCAGCTACGCAGCAGGGTGTGCTCTTGCTTCTGTGCATTTGAGGTTAGCTGTTCATACCGAGGCTGAGGTTACGTCTGTAGGGGGCTGACTGCTGTGAACTGTGAGGGTCTGTATACTACCGTACTGCTGTGGCACACCTGATTCTGGCAAATCCTCTCTCCACACTAGGCTTTCTGGTGCAAAGAGCTGAAGCCCCTAGAGTAGAGGGGTGCTCTTTGGTTTGCAGCACGCTGTGAGCAGGCTGTAACTGCAGTCCTGACTGGTGGTACTTAGCCAGTCAAAGGTAAAAGCAGCTGTTAGAGCAAAACCTGATGCCTGATGTTTATCTGAAGTCTCCTAGATGTGCTGGCTGCCAGAAAGGACCCAGCAGGCCTGTCTGGAGAAGTCCTTATAGACGGCATCCCACAACCTCCAAATTTCAAGTGCATCTCAGGATATGTTGTGCAGGTGAGTAACTGCCTTCAGTGGAAGCCTGGGAGCCCTTAGGAGGTAAGACCGCATAAGATGAGCAAAGCATGAGGTTAGGTTATTTTCAGTGATCCCTACAGATTCTAATTTGATAACTCAGATGTTACAGTATTTAGTATTTTTCTAGGATATGGAGGACAAGAGGACTCAAACCATTAACTCCAACCAAGTCAAGCATGGAGGTGTTTGTCTTCCCAAAGCCACACGGATGTACAAACTACTGGGCTACTCTGGTTTGTTCTTTGGGCTCTGCCCTGAAGTACTAGTAAGGATTTTAGAAAAAATAAAAAGGTGAGGGAAAAAACCACAACACCCAAAATCTCTTGTTGTGAAACTCAGAATCAAGTTCTAGCTGGCAGAAGTACCTTCAAGCTATCAGACAATAATTCTAGGAAGTAAATAGATCCTTGCTGTTCTTCCTCTGATTCTGGCTGGCTGGGATAGAGCTTCATTCCACTCAGAGACAGGAAAAGCTGGCTGAATCTGCGGAATTGGGTGGAGGCCTGGACCAATAATAGACCCTTGAAGCCCTGGGGGAGTTGAGGAGAAGGGGATTCTTGGCAGCCACATGAGCAGCCAAATCTGGAAACCATCCAGGCTTTTGACTGCAGGCAGCTGTGAAATTGGCAGCTTTTCTGAAAGCTGCCAGCTGGGGGGTTCTGGGAGGATGCCTGTGACAAGACTGATGCTGAATCTTGATCCTGTAGGTCAAAGATCCCCAAATCATCCATGTTTCATGAATGGCCAGAAAGTTTATTGCAAGTGGTCTCAGTCTGAAACATTTGTCTCTCAAATGTCCAAATCAACCAAATTTTAACCTTAAAATGACAGGCAACTAGGTGAAATATTAAATGGTCTCTCTCCCACCCCTGTGCAGTGCTCCCTAGATCGATAAAGATGGCCCAAAAACTACAAGCAACACTTAAGGCCTAAGAACATGAATACATACATACATACTTATAGGGTCAGTTTTATGCAGATGAGCTTATAGACCTCCTAAGTCATGTGTTATCCCTATAAAACTGCTGGTGGTCTCTGCACTCATGCCTTGCAAGTGAGGGTCTCATGTCACAGTTTGTTAAGTTTGGTATTAAGGCAGATTAAATGCACAGTTTAGTCACCAGTGTGGTGATCCTGCAGTTGCATTGGTGGATCTGAGGATGGGGAAGGGAAGGCTAGGGTGAGAGGCTGAGCGTGTGTGAAGAGGGAAGAAATGATAGGAAATTCCTAAATCAGCTTTGGCAGCAGAGCCAGTTTATCATAATACTACACCCTGAGTAATCTGTCACATACTTCTAGCACAGCAGCATGTACAGTCTTCCTGTTAACTCCAGTGCCAAACAGGGTTGGCTGGCACATCCTTTGTGCTGCTGATCAACTACATCTGGTGTGGAAGGAGTTCCAAAGCAGGCAAGAATCTGTTGCCCTGCAGCTTAGAGGCTGTGCCTTCCAAGAGGCACTAGATTTGAAAGGTGCTTTGAAACAGGAATGTCTCTGAGCAGCTGCCCAGTGTGGCAGCCCTTCTCCCATCATATGGTGGGATGCAGAATTGGCTTGAATATCAAAGCGGGGGTGATGGAGAGGCATGAAGCTCTGGATGGACCTGGTGTCAACCCTGTTTGGCTCATGGTTGTTACAGGTTGGTGTAGGCTGCCCAGATGTTTGTCGATTGAAGAGATATGATTCTTACTCAAAATGCACGAGTGTTGTAGTTTTTCTAAAGGGTTAGCCCTTAGAATAAGGTCTTGTGCGCAAGAGTTATAGATAGTTGAGACATGGGAAAAACAGGAGCATCTTGGTGCAATACTCTTGTTTCTCAAAGGAGGTGCTGCCAGTGAGGAGTTGGGGAGAGCTCCTTGTTGGCAACTGAACTCGGCAGGTGCTCGGGATCACAGCAAGATCTGGCCTGTAACCGGGAACAGAGCTGACTTGGGTGACTCCCTGAGTGTCTGCCTAGAGCACTGAGCACTAGCAATGTCTGCTGGCTTCAGCTGGATTGGCTGAAGTTTAAATTTTTACAAAAGCAGCTACCTGCTATGTCTCCCTTTGGCTGGTAAGGAAAATTCAAGTGTAGTACAATATGGTAGTCTGTACTTGGACTCGTGAGCGTGAAAGCAGGCTGAGGTGGTGTTTGGTGTAAGCTGGGAGCCTGTAGAGCTGCATTCTCCCCTTGACTGTTCCTGAGTGACCTTGAATTTTGTATCGTCTAAGTTTTGAAGCAGGGGTTCTCCCTCACACAGTTTCCACTTTGGTCCACAAACAGCTTATCCAGCAACTGTCAATACAGGGACTCTGGTGCCCAGTCAGGTAGCTGAGAAACAGGCCTTACAACTGTACATTTCTACTGCTTTCAGGATGATGTTGTCATGGGCACAATGACGGTGAGGGAGAACCTGCACTTCTCTGCTGCCCTGCGACTCCCTAGCTCCATCAGCGTTAAGGAGAAGGAAGAGCGAGTCGCCCAGATAATCAGCGAGCTGGGATTAAACAAAGTGGCTGATGCTAAGGTGAGCAGTGAGAACGTCTTTCTCAGAAAACATACTGTCTCTGGAAACTGAACTACTTGACTCTGACCAGTATAGCAGCTACACTAAGCTAAGTAGGAACATGACTGAACCACACTGCGCACAAGAAATCAGTCTCCAGCTCAGGAGATAGTTTGGAAAGAGGTATGTGATTTTCTGCTAAAAGGGCAAGATTTTGTACCCTATCCAGTATGTTGTATAAGTTCAGAAGGGAAAAAGTCACTTAGTCATTGCACCTTGGAAAGCTGCTCTGTCACTTCCTGGCTTTGTGGGACAAGACAGGGAAATTATTTTTACAGTGCTGAAAGCTGTGGGAGATTGAAAACTGAGCTGTGATGGAGCAGTTCTGTGCAGAGCTTCTTCCTGCCAGCAGCATTTTTACTCTTACTTTACTTTTACTTTACTTACCCCACTCGATCAGCAGATGAGCTACCAACAAAAGGCATCCTTGAACACCGATGCCACCTCTGACTGCTGTGGTCTCATTCCAGCTCTTCCTTGTCACTGTCATCCTTGTTTCCTGGTACCTCTGAAAATCAGGCTCTGCTTACTGCTACACAGTCCCTCACACTGAGTCAGACCCATCATCTGCTTCTGGCCCCGGAGTTCACTAATGGGATTCTGGGCCTGCCAGATGTGAAGAGCCCTGAACTCCAGAGCATGCACTGACTGCATATGAAACCTGCAAATGGCTGATTTTTTCTGCTTGTAGGTAGGAACTGAATTCATCCGAGGAGTGTCTGGAGGGGAGCGGAAGAGAACCAACATCGGGATGGAGCTCATCACAGAGCCACCAGTCCTTTTTCTGGATGAGCCAACAACTGGCCTTGACGCCAGCACAGCCAATGCAGTCCTCATCCTCTTGAAGAAGTAAGAGTCAGTTCTTCAGGGCCCTGCTGCAATTTTGTTGTGAGCTCATTAGTGAAAAAAGAAAAGCTGTTATGACTGAGTAGCTACAGTGCTCTTTTTAAAAAAAAAAAAAAAAAAAAGCTCAGAAGTGGTAGGAAATTATTTTTTTGGGTCTTGTCCAAAGCCTTTTGAAGTTGATGGGAATCTTTCCACAGCAAGCACTGCATTGGAGCCCAAAGAGCCGATGTAGCTTGGACAGCTTCCCTTTGCCACAGAGAGGGGTGGACTGGGAGGTCAGGCCTTGTAACCATAAATTTTTTGCCTTCCAGCTGAGTCTATTACAAAGTCTTTTCCTCCACTCCAGCAACAGCCTTGAACTCAGATCAGACTTCACCTGCATAATTACCCTCAGTGTTTACCTTCCTCTGCTATGTTTTGGAGATTAACTGTCTTCTGGTACAAAAAAGACCAAACAAGGCTTATTTAATGAGAACGAGTTCCTAATCCTACTCATGGGTTTGTAGCATATTGCCTGGTTTTGCTTGCAGGGACATTTTGCTCTGCTGTTTGTGGATAGAGGCCTTTGACTGGCAGGGATACATGTTGGGCATCAGTGCTAAAGCACTTGAAATAGTGTCTGACAAACCTGGAGGAAAACTAGTTTTGATTGTTCTAGAGAAGAACAGAAGAAGAAGAAGAACTCCAGCAGAAGCACTAAGTAGAATCTCAGCTGGCCAGACTTCCACAGCCTGCTGCATAAAGCCTGGTACTGCCATAGGGTGCAGTAGGACCATTCCAGTTAGTCAGGTTGAACCCTGGAACAGAAAATGTGTAAGGAGGGTTTATACACAGCTGTGGCCTCAGCCTTTGCTAGCTACAGCTAAATTTTTCTATGTGGACTGCAATGATAGTCCCTTGTAAAGATGGGTGTTGCCTTGAAGGTCTTGCAGGCAGCATCTGACACATAGTGACAGATAAGGGAGAACTACAGCTTTTCTGTGTCGAGACCCTGAGAAAAAGACAAGTATTTGTTTTGGATTTGGATACTTATTTTGCTTGGGTTAACATGACCTTTCTGAAGTGCAAAGTATGGTGTATTTGAGTGATGTTTTTTTTCTATTTCAGGCTCTCAAGAAGAGGGCGAACCATCATATTTTCCATCCATCAGCCCCGCTATTCCATATTCAAGCTGTTTGACAGTCTGACATTACTAGCTTTGGGAAAGGTGCTGTACCATGGTCCTGCGAAGCAGGCCCTGGAGTACTTTAGTTCTATTGGTAAGTCTTCTGTGCCAAGAGCAAAGACAACTGGATAATGAGTCTAATGTGCAGGTAGATTCTTACCCTAGCACTGGTTAACAGTCCTGCACTGCTTTATCACTAGGATGCTAGAGGCTGTACACATACAGTCTGAACAGTGTTATGTTAGAACAGGAAAAAAACAAAATGATAAAACTGTAATTTTTCAGACAACACAGAGCATGGCGCTCTCCTGCTTTGCCTTGCATCAGGACAAAAACCCAGAATCGCTGGGACATTTAGAAGCCTGATGCACAATAGACAAGATGATGCTTGTAGTTCTGCGAGGCCCTAGGTGGCAGACCTAGTGGGATTTGAATCACAGCCTGCAGATTGGCAGCAATCAGTAGGGACTGATCCAAGAATTTGACCAGTTTGAATGCAGGTGGGTGACCCAGAGGACAAAAATCATGGTGTGTCTTAAGATGGGTTAATAATTGCAAAGTTGGGTGGCTGCACCCTCTCCAGGCAAGTGGCGTGAGAGCTTCTCACTAAAATGGACAGAGAATGTGGAGTGAGTTTCCAGTCTACTGTACATGCAGCCATGGACACATTGGATTGTAAGGTTTCCCTGGCTTTAAGGGAGATACTTTAACCAATCACACTACTGCTACTCCTCCTCTTAGTATCCCACGTCACTTCCTTTCCCTCAGGAATCCTTGTGTTTGGGTTTGGGGTTTTTTCCCCTTTCCTCCTTGTCCCATAGCTAGAGCCATATTATAAGAAGCTGCTCTTGGGCAGTCCTTCCTCTTCCTTGTGGCTGAGGAAACACAAGCGAGAGTTGAGCTTCTAGAGCAAGCAACTGAGGCTGTAGAGCAGACATCCAGCAGCCTCTACTGGGGAATGTGTGTCTTTCTGAGTGGGATGTGGTTGAACAGCAATAGGAAGGAGACAAGGGTTGTCCATGCTGAGCTGTGTAGAAGCAAGTTACAGATTTCTCCTCACCTGAAATCAATGGAGAATAAGCAACATTGAAGCTCTGTATAGATACCTCAGATTCACCGTCTCCTAAATCCTGTCCATTCTACTGCTGTAAACTAATGTTCATGGAAAGCAGTGAAGTTTTCTTGTAACAGGATTGTGGAAGAGTGATGCAGTATTAGACCTGACCTTCCACGCTGTGTTCTGTGCAATACTAACAAAAATGTTGCATGTGCGTTTTTTTTTTAAGGATATGAATGTGAACCCTTCAACAATCCAGCTGACTTCTTCCTTGATGTCATAAATGGTGATTCAACAGCTGTGGCAGCAAGCAAGGAAGATCACAGACCTGTGGACACAGGAAAAGGTAAATTGTAGAGGAAAAATCCACTGTTGGCTGGTGTAGAAGGGAATTTGTATGTGATGATGGCAAGCTTTTATTCTCTGGGTTTCATCTGGTCTAAGGGCACTTCATGATAATTTTATTTTTCCTATAATTTTATTTTTCCTACTATTAGATATACTTTTCTTTGGACTTCTTTAAAGAGCTCAGAAAATTTTTCAAAGGGAATTTTTTTTCTTCCTTCAGGAATATAGGAGAGCAGTGATACATATCAGTAATTTACAAAACCTGTCTGAGAAAGAGTAAAAAAATAGAATTGATAACTCTCAGACAGCTGACAGACAAAAGTTTTCAGTCACATCAGAGGCTGCTGTGAAGAGAAGACAGGGTAGATAGTCTAAGGAGTAATGGATTTACAGGGCAATGAGAAAGACTGGAACTAGATTAAAGAACAAACTCTAATATAGTGAGTGAAATATTGGGAAATGTTTGTTTGGGGATGCTGTAACATATCCATGGCTGAAGGCTTATAAGGGAATGGGTTTTGTAATGGTGCTTTTTGGGGATGGGGAAATAGATCAGAGCAAATATTGATTTTCTCAAAATTCAGTGAAGCATATGTTTTCTGGTGCTTCATTCTAAGAATATGGCCATTTTTGTGCCACCAAGAACAGGCAGATTATCTAGGTTGTATTAAAACTGTAGGGA
>NW_010241409.1:11364-19665 GCF_000690775.1 Eurypyga helias
AGCTAAGGCTTGAACAGTTCAAGTTCTCTGGGCACTCCTACGTTTACTTATTCAGTCTCCAAAGTGGCTGAGCATGTTGATGGGCCACGTCTGAAGGTCGGCCCCATGAGGAATCACAAGTCGTATCTTGTCTTTCTCACTCAGAGGTGAGCAGTGAAGATGGAGACAATAACGTGGACAGCAGTGTGGTAGATGTGCTGCACCAGAAATACCTCAACTCCAGCCTGTACCAGAACACAAAGAAATCACTGGAGAAAGTGGAGTTTGGACGGGGAAGCAAGCAAAGAGTATCTAAGCAGGGGCATGAGATTACCTATGCAAATGGATTCCTCACCCAGCTGTACTGGGTGTCCAAGCGTTCCCTGAAAAACCTCATCAGGAACCCACAGGCCTCCATTGCACAAGTAGGCAACAATTGCTAGAAGTCTCAAACTCCCTCTGCTCTCAGTCTCACAATCTGCGGTTTGTAGGACAGACTTTTGTTTCCAAAGGCAGCTAGGGAAACTGGAATGTCCTGTGCCACTGCCGCTTAACGGGAGGAAGATGCCCAGCTGCTTTTGTTGCCTTTGAAAAGAATCTCCATATGAGTTTAGCACAAGCACTACTGTACGGAAGACTGGGGAGTGTGGGGAAATGCTTCTCTGGCTCACATGAGGAGCTTCTAGGGTGATGTTAATTTTGTGTCTCGCTTGAAATTTTAAGCTGGGTTATTCTTTGAGTGTGCTTCTACTAATCTTTCCCAGACAAAGAACTCAGAAAACTCAGAAAAATTTCCATAAGGCTTTTAATTGTGTGTGCCACAGGTATACACTGACCAACAACTGCAAAGTTTTAGGCAGGTGTGAATCGTAAACCCTGCATATGCCTCAATAAGAAGTTTGTCCCTATTTACTTATGTGAAGGACTCTCTTTTCCCTTTCTTTTTTCGACTTCTAGCTTGCAGTGACCATAATCCTAGCCTTGGTTGTGGGTGCTATCTTTTTTGGTGTAAAATTGGATCGAAGTGGCATTCAGAATCGGTAAGTTGGAAAGCTCCAGGTTGGCTCATTTTTCTACCTGTAGCAGACAGGTTTCAGGCACAGGGAAGGCCTTGGGATTCACTTGGACCAGAAAGGAGGGTTGGGTTAACAAGCCCCAGTGCAGTGCAGCATAGTCTTGCCAGAGGTCCCAAAGGGATCACAGTTCTGTCAAGCTCACACATACCTACAAAGGAGATGTGAAAGGGAAGATAAAGGAATAAGCCTGAGTGTACAGCTAAAGTCTACAGTAGCACCACTGGATATCTCCATTCTGTGGACAGAGACAGAACAGCACTGTCTTGATGGTATGATGAAGTCTGAAGCTGCCAGTGTTGATTTAGGCTGTTTCCTCACTTTTTGATTGTTCTGTTTTGCCTTCTAGGGTTGGATCCTTGTTTTTTGTTACCACAAACCAGTGTTTTTCCAGTGTCTCAGCAATTGAGCTGTTCATCAGAGACAAGAAACTATTTGTGTGAGTAGTGAGGCACTTAGACTGTCCCATACCCTGGAGTGAGGCAGAGGGCTAATCTTATAGGCTAAACAAAATTATTTCCACCAAAGACTTGATTGCTCCCTTGCAACATCAGATTGTAATAGTAATGCTAAATTGGTCTGTAGAGCAGGGAGAGGAAATGCTAAGAGGTGGGGGAAGGATGGGAGACATAAAACGCTTTTCTTTCCTGCGTCACAGTTTATTGGGAAGTGCTTCTCCTACCCACTTTTGGTAGCAGCCGTTTTACAATTCTGCATGTGAATCCTGCAGGCTGTGAACCCTGCCTGCCCTCTTGCTGACAGGGTGGAAACGCTGTCTTGCAATGGTCCTACAGTGGTAAGACTGTGCAAAGATGAAGGGAGAGTTCTTGGAAAATCTTCACAAGGGTGCTCAGATGAACAGGGCTGCTGTCTGACTTACAAAAGCTCCCTAATAATCAAACACATCTCCCTCTAGGTGTTTTTATCTGCCTGTGAGTAAATGTGTGCATATATATTATATACACAAACCTCTGTGTGTGTACATATATATAGATATGTTGAAAATGTCATTTGAAATAAACCCCAGCTCATGGGATGAAAGGGCAAGAGACACATGTTATGCAGTAAAGAAGAAGTTGGAGATTTGTGTCTGGAATGCACAAGTCTACCCACAGGTTGCTCAGAGCAGCTAAATGTTGCCCCTAACAGCTGCTCAGGAGTGAATCTCCCCCACACTGACATTTCTTGCCAGTCTGCCCTGCTTACCAGATAAGCTTACCAGCTGTGTCAATAGAGATTTTGGCATCTCGCCAATTAAAGCATCTTTTCCTGAACTCCATTAAGCAACAAAACAAATATAATGACATTTAATTGCCCTGTGAACTGGAGGCAAGTTGATGTCCTAAAGGTGTTTTCCCATTGTTGGGTGTCATTCCTTCTCCTCTGAAAGCAGCCATATGAGTTAGCTGTGGGCTAAGTGTTCCTCCAAAGAGCAGTGTAACACTCGGGCTCTTGTGTTAAGGATCATTCCCTTTGAAAAGAGATTTAGGAGCTTTTTTTCCAATATGTTACTTAGTGGTCACATAGCCTTTAATTCAGTTTCCTCAGAGGACTCTCAGCATGACTGCCAAGCTTGTGAGATAGATCAGCCCTTACTTTACAGAGTGGGAAGTGATAGCACAGAGAAAATAAGCAACTTGCATATCAAGGAGTCAGTGGGAGAGAGAACAGAAACCGCATCAGGATAAACCAGATGCATACCTGCTTCCTAGATAATCTCTAAACCTGTGCAACTCCCCTCCTTCCTGTCCTCGCAGCCATCAGTACACCAGTGGATATTACCGTGTGTCTGCCTACTTCCTGGCCTTGATGATAGGAGATCTGCTGCCCATGAGAACTGCTCCAGCCATCATATTCTCATGCATCAGTTACTGGATGATTGGTAAAGAATTGATGCTTTCATTGAACCTGTCACCTTCCAACACATTTGATTTCTGACTTAGCCAGAGCTGAATTCCTCTATCTATAATGTGAAGCTAGTTGAACCTTCAACTAATTTAAGTGCTTGACATTTTAACTTTGGAGGACTCTGGGGCAGAGATACCAGTCAGGTAAGACAGGGACCTGCTTGACCACATCCTTTGTTAATGCTCTTTGAGCCTTCAGAGCACGTGTAGTTCCTGTCAACTCCAAACTTGGTCTTTCTTCCTGCTTTCCCTGTCTTGTCCAAGGGTCCCTCTCTGGGATTCATGATGTAGTTGTTTACTGGATTCTTTCTGTGTTTTGACAGGATACCAAGCTGTTGCAGGTCGGTTCTTCTTCTTCATGCTGACCCTGGTACTGGTGTCCTACACTGCCACGGCCATGTCTCTGGCCATCAGTGCTGGGATGGATGTGGTGGCTGTGGCCAATCTGCTCATCACTATTTGTTTTGTCCTGATGCTTGTAAGTCTGTAAGGGGTTGTGTGCTCCTTTGGTGGACGTGAGAAAGCGTCTGAGACAGGCCCAAAAGGCTGGTTTGAGCCCAGGCTGAGAATCCACAGTTCAATGGCACGTCAGCCCCATGCCTGTGATTTTATTGTCACTATAGTCACAGACGTACTTCTTGCAACTTGTCATCTAAGGGTCAAATCATTGCTCAGGTGCAATTCAGTACATGTGATGCCACCAGAGCTTTGCAAACTGTGTGCCCCCAAAAGAAGTGGTTTGGTTTTTTGAAAGTTATCCTTACAAAAACTGATTTAAAAAAAAAAATCTTGCATTTCCAGTATTAGAAATGCAAGTGATCAAAATGATGGTTTAAAAGAAAAGAAACCTTGAAATAAACTTTAGGTTGATTGATTTTATTGCATTAATTTTTGTTGCCTAGTGGAATTAGCAGGAAGGACCATACCCTCTCTTTATTGTAATTCGTTATACCCCTTGGGTTCCAGAAATTACTTCAATACTCTTCTTCAGGACTTCTGAGGAAGACAGCAAGAGAGAAAGGGATTTTGACTACTCATAGATGAGGGATATGATTTTTTTTTTTCAAAGAGATAATGTTAGTGATGAAACTTCTTGATTGTAAGGCGTATCAAATTACCTTAGAGTAAAAAGTACCTCCTTTCAGGTGATTCCTGGTAGCTCTTTGAGTAAATACTCTGAGCCCACAGCACATCCCTTATTTTTTCATTTGCAACTTAACCTGCTTTTGCAATAAGCTAAGTGGTAGTGTATCACTTCAAATGCTTGGTGTGCATGCATAGTGAAGGACAGCTGGTGAGCACAAAACCACTTGTCACTGAAGCACAGCCTGAAGCATCATGTTTAGCTATGAAGTCCAATTGTGCTAAGAAGAGCAAACCTTGTTCCAGGCAGGAGAAAGCACAGATGAAAGATGTAGGTTACAAACAGCTGAAACAGTAACAGCTCTTAAGGCTCCGAATGATTTCCTTTGTGTTTCTCTCTCATACCCCAGTCACCCTCCTTTAGCCTCTGGGTAGCTCTATCACAGGACACAGTTCTCCAGAGTAAGAAGTTGTTAGCATGTATGCTTCTTAGCTCATATGTGGGTGTAGAAAACCTTTCTGACCCTTGCAAGCAGTTCAGCTGGAGTACTTGGTGTGCTGTTGGGCCAGCTGGCTGGGTCTGCTGCAAGGTTTGAACCTCATGCCTGTAGGCACAGGCATAACAGCAGTAGGAGGTGCGTCTATCCCAGTGCACCTCTGCTGGGCAACTGCAGTATCTGTGCAGGAATGGCATTGTTTGCAGTAAACAGACTTTGTGACTCATTAGTCTCTTCTGTTCTATTTCAGATCTTTTCAGGCCTCTTAGTAAACCTCCCTTCTGTAATGAGCTGGCTGAACTGGCTCAAGTACTTCAGCATCCCCCGATACGGCCTCACTGTGAGTAGAAAGTAGCATTGGTCTCCTGTGAGTAATGCGGCCACACTGCTGCTTCCTGGAGAAGTTTTGAGTATAAATGAAGTTCTCTTAAAGTCAGATTTGGGTTCTTCCCTTGCATGAACATGGTAAAAGAAGAACAAACAGCCAGCCCCAAAAAAGAAGTAAATCTCTGTGTGAGAGGCGGAAGTCTCAGTGACTGAACAAATCCTTTGTGCCACAGAATTAGTGTTGCATGGACAGCAGCAGTGAGCTGTCCAGTGGGGCACTAATTCATAGCCTGAGTAGTTGATCCCTATGGTTTGGAATAAAGTCAAATATTGTATGGCCTCTCTGGAGGCTGCTGTTTGGGTGGCCGGTCTGAGGGTAATGGCTGTCCAACTGGTTAAAGGATTAACCATCATGCCTGAGTGTCTTAGTCTTCAGCGTGGCTTCCTCTGAAGTGAAATATGACTTATTGCTGTTTCTGGGTAATAAAGAGCTGGGTTACCAGAAAGTTAAGGGTGCAGCTGCTTGAAATGCAGTGACTAGACATAACAGGTCACCCACTCATCACAGGTGGGACTTGTGCTTCCATCTCCTGTCTTCATCCTGGCCAAGCCTATTTGAGAGGAATAGTTTCCTACCTTTAAGTAAAAATGGGTGAAATGAATGGTGGAGCTGGTGCAGGGTGGTGTGGGCAGGACCATGTTGACCAGCAGTGGAAGAGAAAGGTAGGACTGGGGAGGGGGCAGATGTGTGAGACCTCCCCTCTCACCTTGGCTGACTGTGCCATCTGCTTCAGGGTGCTGGTGCTGGGTGTCTGCATGCAGCCCCGTGGTGTTCTGGGGCAGTGGAATTACCCAGATGAAAGTAGATGAACAGGAACTTGGAGCTGCAAGACACAAACCCATGGCTAAATCACTGAAATGTAACTTTGAAGCCAAAGACTCAGACACCAAACCATCCTGCATGTAGAATTTGGGGCAGTTCATCAGAAAGGCAGTGATTGGGAGCTTAAAAAAGGAATGTAAACATACGATTCCAAGAATGGTGATAACGTGCCCTCTAATAATCAAATTCTTTTGAGGCATTTCAGATTTACCACTCCAGATCACTAACTGTGCAAAAATCTGGTGACTGCCTCAAAAGAGTTCAGAGATCTCTACTTCTGTGGAGAGAATCCAAATGTTACAGCGTCTGTGGGAGATGCAGGCACTTGCCCTCCCGATGTTTCAGGAGAAATGTAAGTCTCTAACTCAAGGTGGTTCCTGGGCCTGGATTGTGATGTCTTGCTTAAAGAGAAGTCTGACTCTTTTGAATTTTTGTATTAGTTACAGAATAACCACTCACAGGCCAGTCTCAGTAATACATCCCAAACCAGTATATTTTAGGATGATATGGTAAAACTTCCCAATGACCCAAGAGTGAAGTAGGGCTGAAATTTTACTCCTAAAAATAGGCAGATGAGCTAAATTAAATTTTGGTTTTGATAACCTAGCCCTGTGGACAGCTACAAAGTTGCTGAGAAGCAGTAGAGCTGTGATCAGAAACATGCTTGCCCCTCAGAGCTTGTTTGTAAATATTAACCTCCCTGCAGATACAGCAGAGCACCACGGTATCTATCTGCCAGTGCTACTGCCCCATTTGAAATACGCTGGGCTATTGATACCCTAAGTTGTAGCAGTGCAACTATTTTGTGACACATGCTAGAAGGCTGCCAAACTGAGATTATTGCAGGGAAGAGTTCTAGAGGACTGTTTCCACAGCTTTTGGACCCCAAACCCCTGCTGTGGACTTCCAATGATTGATTGGTGTGTGAAACTAATGCTTTTGTACTTACCATTGTTTAATGTGGTACTCATAAATTGCCAGCTATCTATAAACAATTAGGATGCTACTGAAAAATGAGGAGAACCAGAGATCTAGATTTGTCCCTCAAGCTTTTTTTAGTGATAGGTTATGAAGTTACTCTATTTCTGTCACCTGTTTTGCACTGTTGAGGGTAGAA
Organism: Eurypyga helias; assembly: GCF_000690775.1. Taxonomy (NCBI): domain Eukaryota; kingdom Metazoa; phylum Chordata; class Aves; order Eurypygiformes; family Eurypygidae; genus Eurypyga; species Eurypyga helias. The sequence goes on from NW_010241409.1 coordinate 18,231, forward strand.
GAATCTCTGTGGAACAGGAATAAAAATAGCTACCTGAAGCCTTGCACCACACAGTAATACCAACTTCTGCCCCATGCTTTTCTGCAGGTGTTCTGGTGAAGCGTACCTGTGCAGCCAAGGAATCGCACCTACCAACTGGGCGATGTGGGAAAACATAGTGGCTCTCTTCTGCATGACTGTTATCTTCCTTATCATTGCCTATGCAAAACTCCGGTTTATGAGAAAGTTCACATAGACTCCTGCGTTGCCTTGCTCTGCAGCTTTTCCGGTCTTAAAACTGCAAAGCTTGTTAGGGCCTACTGAAGATTGCCAAAAGATTTCAACTGACATTGGACTTCAGATGGGAACCCTGTCCCCTTGTTTCTGGAGCATGATCTCCACTTGATTGTATGATTTTGGTTTTTTTTAAGAAGAAATACATTAATGTACATTGCATAAGTAATTTTTTTATAAGAGAATATAACTCTCATCATTCCTTTGGTACATATCAAACTATATATTGTAAATAATTATTCTTCTGTGGCCAAATTATATGGGAAATGTTCAAAGGGAAACATTTTCCTTTGAACATGAGAGCGTCTCCATCACAAATGTTATAAGGTGATGGTGGCATTTATGCACTGCTATGTTGCCCCTTGTTAGGGCCCGTCACTTCTGAGGGGACCCAGAGACCATTCACAGTGTGTTGGAGATGTGTTTGAGTTTGAAGTCAGTACAGGGAATGAAGGCACCTTGCCAAACAAGAACAGTTGTTGCAAACAACTTTTGCTGGATGAAAAACTAAACAGCAGTGGTGTAAGTAATTTCATCTAAGAGGAGTGATATATACTTTTGTACTGCTAAAAAACCCCAAAACCAAAACCAAGACAACCACCACCACCACTACCCCCCAAAAAAAACCTCACCAACAGCAAAAAATACATTTACTACTTGAGAGGAGGAAATTCCTTTTTTTTTTTAATAAAAAACTTTTTTAGCAGACAATGCTTAGCTGCACAATATGTATATAGTTCTGCTTACACTATGGACTGAAAGAAAAGCAAGCATGGTTTCACGCTGGTGTGAAAACCGCAGCAACGCTTACCGCTCAGCACAGCACAGACTGTGTGCCAGCAGTTGTCTCCCCACCACATCATTAGCAAAAGCAGAGCAGCTTTTAAGACCCTCAGATGTGAAGCAGAACACCCTCAAACACAGGGCTGGAGTTTGCTTGTGAGGGCTGGGCTAGCAGCAGCCCCTGAAACTGGCCTGCAGCGTGAAAGTGCTTCTGGGCGCTGGGGCGGTGGTTCAGGCCTGGCGTTGAGGGCAACAATGGACCCTGACAAGTGCAGCCACAAGCACAAACCATGCTCTTCCTGTGCTACTTCACTGCTTTTTACAGCTGCTAAAAAGTAAACTTGTGCCACGTTTTACATCGCCGTATCTGTCTTTCTCC
>NW_010241410.1:0-265 GCF_000690775.1 Eurypyga helias
GCCCTCTTTTCAGCAAACCTGCGCAGATCACTGGGTATTTCTCGTGTGCTGAGAGGAAATCATTGGGGTGACTGAGAAGCTGAGGCTAAAATATGTAATGGGGTTCGGTAAATCACAGCAGTAATGGCAATGCAGAAGAATGCAGAAATGCTGGGGGTAAATATTTTTTTCTTTTCCACCCACTCAGCTCATGCTGACATGTCTGTGGTTGCATAGGTGTCAACAGAGAGAGAATTATTTCCCTGCATGAAAGAAACCTGAGAGG
>NW_010241410.1:275-2494 GCF_000690775.1 Eurypyga helias
GGGGGGCGGGAAGAGGAAGGGATAAGAAGCTCCTGTGAGTACTTTCTTCCAGCTCTAAGGGAAAAAAAAATCCCTTTGTTTTGTTCTCATCTCTGGATGTGACATTTTACAGAGTTTCCCTTCTTTATTATCCAGTTTTAAAGGCTATGACTATCTCACATAAGTATTTATGTGGCAGGCTGTTAGCCACACGAAGGCTGCCAGCGTGGGCAGGCAGCAGCAGCTCAGTCCTCAAGGCTTCACCCTTGTGGTCTCACAGTGCTCTCAGGAGGGTGTCAAGTGATTTCCTGGGAGTTAATGCTGATTAGTTGAGAGTTAATGCTGCTTTACTGTAAAGTAAATTCTGCACTGTCAACTTTTCACACCCTTTGGCCCAAATCCTGTCGTCCTGGTGTCTCTCTGCACAGCAGCACAATAAGGCCTTTCCGTTCATTTGAACATTGGAGGGTGAAAGACCATTGCAAGCTCAGCAAAAGTGAACAGCAAAATAACTTTCATTAGAGGTAAAATTATTAGTTACTGCTAACTGATAGAACAATATTTAAATGGGTTTACAGGAGCTGTAGATACTTGGAGAAAATTGAAATTGGGCAGTAAGCCTGTCTTTGCCACAGCTAAAATTGGCTTAAGACTGACTGCAGGTCTTAGTGCCTTTTGACTCTTGTGGGTGCTTCATCCATGCTTCATGTTGCTTATCGCTCTTTTCATGTTGCTTATTGCTCTTTTATTGAGAGCTGATATTTAACGTTTTCATTAGTCACCTAACAATATTTGAGCTGATGCAAAAATGTTTAGGTTATTCAAAACTCCTGATGACTTTGAGGAACTTCAGAGTAACTTGATAAATTCAAGTGGGTTGATTGCTCAAAACCAAATACAAATAGTGAAAAAAGGTGAAGAATATCCATGGAAATAGTTTGAATAAATGAGAGGTGCTAGTGGGGGCTCCAGAAAAAAATAATGCAAGTAATGTGTTAGAGTCCGTGGTATTAAAAAATCCCCCACCCCCACCCCGCTTGGGCAATTATAGTGTCTTCAGCCAGATAAGGAAAGTCTTGCAAAACTTTTAAGTTCATCTAATCGAAAAAAAAAGGCTTGACATGAAGTTGAAAGGGTCTGCAATATGAAAGGATTGAAGTCAGCTACGAAATTTGTTAAGAGGTACAGAAAGATAACCTCAGAGAGAGAGGGGAAAATGCATGAAATCTAGAGTAGACCAGAAGCTTGTAAGGTACTCAGAGATGTGAGGGGAAGGGGAGCTAAAGGGGAAGATGAGCTGCACTCTGCATGATATGTGAGATGAATTAATCTATCAGTCATATAAAGCCTAATGCTCCATCATATAATTCAGAGACCCACTGTCTAGCTTCTTCATTTTTTGAGTGGGTAAGTTACTTCATAACTATGTACCATAAGTTGCTTTGCCTTTGTCACTGGGTCTGCTCATGCTGGTCACTTGTGGAGGCCTGATACTTGCCTGCACTGCTAATCTGTTATGGGATATAATTACATGTGTCTGTCCCAGACCTCTAAGGTTTGTCAGTGAATAAATTCCTTTAAAAAGGTTCCTAATATCCTGTCACATACATGTCCTTGAAAATTGTCTCAAGGAATTCTGCCCATATAAGTGGTGCTTTCTCCCAGTGCACTGTAATCATGTGAACACAGCCACGTGTCCATGTTTGAATGAGCTGGGAAGTCTGTATGGGAGGGGACAGATCTGGATCCAGTGTGTGCTTTTAAATAAAATAAACTCTCCTCAATAAAAGAAAATGTGTGTGGCTAGTACATTGTCAAAGTGCTGAGCAGTACATTTTCTGAGCATGAAACATATTGACAAAAATCCCGTCTCACTAGATGGGATTATGATAAAGTGCCATTGCTTCATCACTATTACTGCCTAGCTGGGTTTTGTTAATTGTTTTGTTTAGGTTAACACTTGTAATGTTGCTAAAAAGTAATTCTCTGTCCTGATTCAGCGTTCTTCTTGTGTGTTCTGGACTACGCAAAAGCAACAGGAGATAAAGTGGGAACATGGTGAGCTCTGGCTGGCATGACTGGGATGGAGGGCAAAGCATGGGACTGAAGCATGCCCGCTGTTGCATTGTGAAGTGTGTATGTGTCTTGCAGTGCTTTGAGGGCATTGCCAGTGATACAGAGCTTTGGCTTTTGAGTCTTTCTGTGTGACAGATACAGACTGTCCCGCATGACATCCTTGT
>NW_010241411.1:0-991 GCF_000690775.1 Eurypyga helias
TTTCCTCCCCTTCTCCCCCTTATTCTTTCCCCCTCCTCCCTCTTCCCCCTCCACTTTCCCCTATTTCTCTCCCCTCCTCCTCACCCTCATTATCCCCACCCCTGTTTCTCCCCTGTTCCGGCTCCCTCCCCTGCTGGGAGCCAGGCAGCTTCATCCCCCTTTTCCAGAGGGTTGGCACGAGGTCGGGAGGGAACTGGGACCAGACGGAAGGTCCTGCTTTGCTTTTGGGGAAATGCAAGGTCACAGCGACCTTCCAGCAGCATCCCTGGGGGGGCCTAGGGGAGGCTAAAACAAGGGTGGCCCCCATTCTGCCAGCAGGCCAACTCCCATGGTTTCTCCTCGGGGGAACACCTCTCCAAAACATTTCACCAGTGGGAATGTCCCCCTGTCCCTGCCCTTTGGTCAGCAGCAGCGCTGGGCGCGCCGTGTTGGGATGCTCCAGTGCCACCAGGCCACCCTCCAAGCCCTTATTTTGGAAATCTTGGGCCCCTTATTTTGGGATGCCCCAGCCCCGGAGCCTCCAGCGTGGAGGTGTGCAGTGAAACGAAGATCATCGGCTTAACGAAGGCTGGCGGCGGCGGCCCCACAGCCCAGGGGGGATCCCGTGGGATTGCTGCTCTGCTCTCATGAGTGGCCTAATCCCAGCAGAAAGGAGAAATGAGATTTTTTCCAGCTGGGCATTGTATCCGTGCACGCTTGGGGCACCCCAGCATGGTGCCACCACCGAAACCCTCCTGGCTGAGATGAGGCAACTCATCGGGGCTCGTGATGCTCCCTCCTGGCTCCAGGAGCTGCCCTGAGGATCCTGGGGGGCTTGGGGCACATCCCCATTGCAGGCTGTCACCCCACGTACCTCCCCCCCCAATTTGAGGGAGAGACCGTGGGAACACCAAACTTTTCCATCGGTCCTCCCCACCTTGGATGTGTGAGGACACAGCAGGGGGGTTCCCCCACCCTACCGGGGACGCCGCACCCTCGCCGCGGGGCACCA
>NW_010241412.1:0-11075 GCF_000690775.1 Eurypyga helias
GGCTGCGCTTCACTCTCTGTGACGGGAAATCAGTGTTAAAAAAAAAAACCCAAAAGACAAACCCAAGACGGGGTATTTCCACGTCTGCCTTGTAACACCAAGAGTGAAACCAGCTGCAAACGGCTTCATCCATCCTTCATCCTAAAGCTACGTGAGCTGTAGTTAAAAAGATCGGAGCAGGGAGGTGAGGGGAGGGCGAAAGCCACCGCGGGAAGGCTGGGACCATCTAGGCTGCTCGTGTCGTATAAACATTCCCAGTTTTGATTCCAGTGTAAGAACAACTGGTCTTCTCTGCAGAAGACTAGAAAAAGTGTATGAAAAGGTAGAAAAACCAAAATGCACTTGTTACGGGCTAGAAAGATTCGCCGAAAGGTACCCAAAGACTATTGCCCCCTTGAATCCACAGGGATTTTTAAGCCAATACCTTATTTAAAACGAGTTTGGCGGCATCACTGCAGACCCTCAAAACCCCTACGTGACACACATCTAATTTTGTACGTAGATCCCCAAGTAACGATTCCCAAAGTCTCCCAGGAGTGGAGGTGAGTGGGGAAAGCCGGGAGGTGTCCAGCAGCGGAAAAGAGAGGCAAGCAACGCAAGCCACGTCCGCAAATGTATTAACCCGAGGCAGAGCCAAAAAAAGATGGCCTGTGTACCCCCCGAAACGCTGACGGTGGATAAACCGGACCTGGGAATGATTCCCCAGCCTGACACGGAGCTCAGGCTGCGTGTAAACAAGGTATGAGGCACCTCCGTGAAGGGGTGGCCCCGTGGCTTCCCCCATGGGTCCCCAAGCTGCTCCCCTGCCCCCACCCCCCATGGCGGGCTGCGAGTGGGAAGGGGCAGGAGAATCCCACTGCGGGACAGCATCCCGGCCCAGCCCGCAGGGGAGCAAATGATGCCAGGAAGCCGAAAGAGCAGGACACGGACCAAGCGAGGAGGGCAGAGGCACAGAGGTGTAGGAGAAGAGGAAAGACCTGGAAAGAAGCGGTCGACTTTGATTTTCGGATTTCTAGCTACCCTGTGACGCCTGGGGCTGGCCCCTACCCTAATGCAGGAGGTATTTCAGGCACGTCTAAGGCATGGCAGGAGTTGTCTTTGCTTTCAGAATCGCCTCCGTTTCCTCCCTACAGCTTCTTCCACCAGCACGCGGTGTCAAAAGGATGGAAAAGAAAAGTCTGGAGCGGATGAACAGAGAGAAACTCTCATGCACTACCACCGAACGTCGTCACAGGAGTATGAAGCACCAACCACGACACATGACTCACTTTTACTTGCAGAGCCGAAGCTTAACCATATACAAAACGTTAGAAAGTGGGGTTTGCTAGAAACATGGGAGCTGCTGGCACCCGGGGAGCAGGCAGGAGCTGCCGGCCCCCTCGCTAACCTGTCGCGGGGAGCCGCTCAGCCCCTGGGCTACGCTACCGCCAGAAATGAAAAAGCACAAGACCAAACATTGAGCAACATCATAGTCATCTAAGCCTGTCGCTATCTATCTGACAACTTAAATAAAAAATAATATTTTGGTAAGAAACCAACAATATCATTCCAAGAAGGTTATACACATCCTTAGCAGTTACTTTGCTCAGCACAGCTCTGGTGCTTTAAATATGGAACAATCAAACAATTTTGTGAGCAGAAAAGTGACACAAATTTATTCTTTACATTTTTGTTTGTTTGTTTGTTTCTTTCTAGGCAACTCTACAGACTTCAGATCTTTTGCCTTGCAATGCAGCTCATCTTATTCCCCCAAAGGTGGCCAGGTTCTTTAAACATGCACATCTCTGTAGCTTCCAAGCCGTGTATTTTACTTATTTTTGTTTAAATTCTGCGGACTAGCAGGTCGTCCCCGTTCCTAAAAACTCTACATCAGTGTTCAGGGTGGCCTGAGTGCCGGTCAGGCTCCTTGAGGGTTTACAGGATGACGCAGAAGAACTTCTTCTCTCTAAAGGGGTTTTCTGAGGCCGGGACGGGGGTCAATAGAGGGTCCTCCTTGGCGTGGGCTTCGCAGTACGCCATCAGGTCCGCTGCCGCTTTTGACACCTGGAATAAAAGGAGCCCTGCATTAGGGACAGGCTGGGGACATCCCACCCCGAGAGACCTCACCGGCGGGGCTGGCCTTGCAGCACGCCCATCCCAGGGGAGGCAACACCATACCCTGGCTAAAGACCCGACAGATGAAGGCAGAGCAAGTCCCTGGTGGGGCTGGCTTTTCCGGGCTCTCAGCTCGCCTGTCACCACGTGCTCCCCCGAGCATCCCTAACCCATTCGCATCCTGCACCCGACTCGATCATTGCGAGGACCAACTTTGGCAGGAGCCACGTCCCCATCATCGCTCCCTGCCATCCCTCAGCACTGACATCCGCTGCTGCTATAGCAACAGCCACTGCCTCGGCTGTTTATTCAGGACACAGCAGCAGCTCCTGAGCAGCCGGAGCTCAGTCCGGCTCCCAGAGGCCAGGTTTTGCTTGCAAGCACCCAGACGTGCCCGCAGCCAGCACCCACCTCCGGAGCACTAAGCTCTCCAGCACCGGCTGTCGTCCAGAACCACTTTGGTGGAGAAGACAAATCCCCTGGCATCTCACCCTTGAAGCTATGGGCTTTGGCATGCTCAGAAACAGCCATTCCACTGGGGTGGAGCAGAGGGGGTCAGAGCAGAGGAAGCACATCCCTGGGCTTTCCGTAGGACAACGCTGCTCACGGCTGAGCACCAAGCACTGCCCAAAGGATGGTTTTAACAGCAATGGCAACAAGCAGCATGGGTTTAACCTGTTCCCAAGCAGACGAGATGCCCTGGGGAGAGCCATTCCTTTCCACGCCCCAGCAGCGCTCCAAGTGATGCTCAGCAGCAGACACCCCCTTGCAGCACCCCTCCGAGCCCACGGCCACCTCCCGAGCCACGCTACCTTTATCCTGTCGATGTTGGCCTCCATCTTCAGCTGCTCCACCAGCTTGCGGGCTTGTGCTATGCTAGCAGTGTTGTTGCTAGCCATGGGCGAGCCAGGCACGCTCTCTGGGTGGGCTGCGGGTGCAAACACACGTGGGTGAGCTCTTGGGCTGGGCAGGGAGCTGCTCCCGGCCCTGAAATCCCCAAAATGATGTGCTGGGGTTGCATATGTCGAGCTGTTAGAGCCCAGCAGTGTGAGAGAGGGTGTGAGGACGGGAGATGCAGACCTGGGTGTTTCAGCCGGCGTTTAATCCTCTGTTTATGCGAGCCGCCAGCCTTTGTGGGTATGTGGGTAGTCACAGGCTGCCAGCAGTACCCTCCTGTGCCCTCCCCATCGTCCCTAGTGTGGAAGATGCCCTATGAGCCATGCTCAGGGGACACGGGGACCTGCCAGAGTGCAGCCCAGGGCAGCAGGACCCCAGCCGAGCTGTCGTTTGGCTTTGGCTATTCTGGGAAAGGCTGTGGTGGCAACAAGGCAAAAGGAAACCAGAGAAAGGGTTCCCCCTGAAGCAGCACGGTACTGCCACTGCCGTGCCAGGCTCCTTCCCCTGCCCTGAGCCAGGCACATCATCCAGCCCCGTGTCCATGTCCCTTGGCCTCCCTTGCTTTGTCCCTGCTGCCAACTTGAACATTGAGATGCTAAACAGGATGCTGCAGTTTCCTGTTTCTCGAGATTTCTAGCCCAGGCGGGCGGGGGAACACTCATTAAGTCCACGCCATCTCGATCACGGATGTTTTTCCGTTACCTTAGAACAGCCGTGAGCTTTGGCAGTGGATCCGGCAGCCGACGCTTTCACAAGCCCCGAGTATTTCGCAGCGGAGGCAGAGCCGTGCTGTGCTGGCCCCTGCCTGGACGGAGCTGCCTGCAAGCTCCCAGGAAGGGAGTTTTGGGGGGATGTTCTGCCATAGCAGGGTGCAGCGAGCTCCCTGCGAGCCCCTCAGGCGATGGGACAAGGATGGCACAGCCCTAAAATGAGGGCCTCGTGGCATTTTAGGGAAGACACAGAAAAACTGTGGGCACATTCAGTGCAAGCCCATCTCAGGGGATAGAAGGGTGTTTGGAAAGAGGCTCATCCTTGGATCTACAGGAAAAAGCAACCTGGCACTGAGTAAAGTGCTCAGAGGTTACCCAAGAGCTAGCTGTGCCGAGGCTAAACGTGGTTTCAGGATGAGACCCCTCCCCAGCCACCCCCCTGCCCGTTGGGGTGCTATTTTTTTACCAGAAGCAGGTCTCTCCGGTGCTTTGCGCTTCTACAGGAAGATCTGCTCCTCTTGGTCGTTTGCTACCTTTAAATAAAAAGAATATTAAAGGAAAGGAGCCAGGTTAGATTAGTGTGACACCAGTCAACACGACGAGAACATTATTTACGGCACCAGAAAACCTAGAGCACTCACAGACACCCATACCCGGCCGGGGAGGCAGAAAGGCTGTGGGTTTCCTTCCGTATTGACCCCCCTCCTTCACGTGCCCTCCAAGCACGGCCCCCAGTGACATTATTTGTTTGCATTCAGCGAGGTTTTCAGCACAGGAAGAGGTTTCAAGTTGGCGGGCGACTGACTGAGGGCTGTTGGCAGCCGGGCTTTTGGCTGTTCCTGCCCCGGCTTGCGGTGAGCCCCACTGCACAACGGCAAGAGGGAGCGCGGGCGATTTAACTGTCCGGTGCACAAAGCACGTGGTGGGGTGGAAAGAGCATCCCCTGGGAAAGGGTGCCAAAATCCACACCCCTTGCTCATGCCGAGCATCCTCAACAGCCCTGAGCTCCTGGCCGGGTCTTGCTCTCGTCGGGCAAAGCTCTGCACTACGGCTGGAGGTTTAGCTCAAGCATGTGCATCGTTTCCACGCTGGTTTTTCTCAGGTCTCCTCCTATTTTTGAATGCAAAGCCAAGAAGCGGATGGCCGTGGCGGTACCAGCCAGTTTCTGACACAGCACCGGGCTGGTGGGAAAGCCAGTGGCCATGTGAGTGGCCATGTGAGTGGCCATGTTCTCCCCAGTGAGAACATCAACCATCACACCACTGCATGGTTTGGAACCCACAGAGACTTTTTTTAATGCAGCAAATGTTATTCTCAGTGATGTTGTGCCATTTCATACACAGGACCGTGGTCCGCTGCTGCTCCGGTGGCAGAGCATCACATCAGGAGAAAGCCAGTGGCCATGTGAGTGGCCATGTGAGTGGCCATGTTCTCCCCAGTGAGAACATCAACCATCACACCACTGCATGGTTTGGAACCCACAGAGACTTTTTTTAATGCAGCAAATGTTATTCTCAGTGATGTTGTGCCATTTCATACACAGGACCGTGGTCCGCTGCTGCTCCGGTGGCAGAGCATCACATCAGGAGTGAGGTTCACTGTCATGGAAGAAGGCATGGGAGCAGGGAGGACGGTTGAGAGCTTCTGTATCAGCCACAGCCCTGATATTTAAAAAAAATATATATATGTATGCAACCGTGCTGCCCCCTCATGCAAGGAAACCCTCCCACGCTCTCACTACATCCAGCTCTGGAGGCACTAAGGTGGAAAAGCTCCGGCAACAAGGCCGGAGAGGATGGAGACCCCTCTGGGACAGAGGAGGGGACATGTGTGTGAGCACCCCGCCATGCGCAGGGCTGCTGGGGCAATGCCGGGGACACGGGGGCAGCTCAGCCCCGCCGGCCCCAGGAGCTAGCCACATGCCACACTCGGTCCCTCTGTGGAAACCTGATGTAGGAATCTGGACCGGTTTGAGGCCAGTGATGGTTTTTCAGCCATTCTGGGTGTGCTGCCTTCAACGCGAATAACGAACAAAGAGCAGGCGACGCTGAATTGAGCTGGTGAGTGTCCCCGAGCAAAAATCAACCCCAGCCCCAGCATCCATGGGACTGGACACTGGGAGGAATCCCAAAGCCTCCATGCCTTTCCATTTGGATTTAAGTCAAGCCAAGAGCATCCTTCTTTCCTTTAACCCCCAGCGCCTCTTTACTACTAATTGCAACTAAACTCCACCCTGGCAGATGCTGCTGCCCCACACCACACCAAAACATGTATTTCAGACTAGATATAAGGGATAAATTTTTTAGTGAGGGTGGGGAGGCACTGGGACAGGTTGCCCAGAGAAGCTGTGGATGCCCCATCCCTGGAAGTGTCCAAGGCCAGGCTGGATGAGGCTTGGAGCAACCTGGTCTAGTGGAAGGTGTCCCTGCCCATGGCAGAGGCTGGGACTGAGGGGACTTTAAGGTCCCTTCCCAAACTACTCTATGAGTCCCTGATTTATTTCTCTTCCCCAGTGCCCAACGAGGTTCATTGCCACCGGGCCCTGTGCTGAGCTAGAATATACCTGTTAGTGGGTAGATGCCAAGAGCATCAGACTTCCACCGAAACGTACATAAAACCACTCCGGAAAGTACATAAATCCTCAGATCAGAGGAAAATTTCTTTCCAGGCAGCTTATTCCCTAGCAGTGTCTGTGGGTAGGCACTGCGGAGGCAGCTTTCAGAGCCAGGGTTGGAGACCCAGTGGATGCAGCGATTTCGCCTGACTCCAGAATTAAGGGAATCTGGGTATTTCCAGCACCGTGGGGTGACGGCAGCCCTTGGACGCAGCGGGTTTGTATGGGGACTGATTCATAGAATCACAGAATGGTTTGGGTTGGAAGGGACCTTAAAGATCATCTAGTTCCAACCCCCCTGCCATGGGCAGGGACACCTTGCACTAGACCAGGTTGCTCAAAGCCACATCCAGCCTGGCCTTGGACACTTCCAGGGATGGATGATTGGCTGAGCGAGCACAGAAGGAGCCATCACACAGGAGCGATACGTGCCGGCGCTCGCTGTATTACTCTGATTTACCTATAAATCCCCTCCGGCTAGCTCGGCTCCTGACCCCAGCCATCAAAATCCCAACCTTACAGCTAAAAATCACCGTGCTTCCCAATATTTTCCCATCTCCCTGTTCTCACAGGGCTGTTCTCACACCCAATGCCTGCAAGGAAAAGGGTTTAGTGGCACTCACAAGGGAATTGGGACGGCATCTTCTTTCAGGCACTTAATGGTGTGTGTGCTTGGATAACAGGATTCCTGCCTCGGAGCCCAGAGGTTAATGAGCAAGGATGCAATTTTATTTTGACACTAATGATGTTTAGCATGTACAGTACCTGGACATCATCTCTTTTGGGCTCTGTACTGTAATTACAGCTCAGGATCTCGCCAGGTTGTTTTGATACTTGTCTGGTGCGCAGAGGGATCGGCGGTTATTGACTGTATGTGGGGAGAGGTTGAATTCATTTAAAAGGATGCAAAAGCACCTGCAACAAATGCCTGGGTGGAAATTTTGCTGCTGTTTTGTGCTAGCCACTACCTGTGCTCAAAACAACCACCTAATTTCTTGTCGTCTCTTTGTTTAATGAAGAGTGACTGATAGCCAAACGACATCGTTTTCTTTCACCGGTGGCACCCCTCCAAAACAGGCACCAAAAACCAGGATTGAGTTGGGCAAATGGCAAGGGACTCACCGATCCAGTATTTGTGGCTGTGCCTGCTCTTGTTCTGCTCTCTCTGGCTTTGCCACGACCTCACCTGATGCAAAACGCCGCGTACAACCCAAAAAAGCCACCGCGAAAGGAGCATATCCTGACACCGGAGCCATCGAGCCCTCCTCCTAAGCTGCCATCCTTCTCCTCCCTCCCAAACTGGGTGCCTTTGGGGCTCTGGCATCCCACAGCAGCCAGCCCTGTTTGCAAGAGTAATTAGCCTTCGTTTGCCAGCTCCTCGTCAGCACGAGCTTTGCATGGAGCTGCGCTGAAATCTGCCGAGCCAGAGCTGGGCAGAGGGGTCCCCAGCCCCACACCAGCTCCCTTACCAGCCCCAAACCCACATCTGAGCCCAAACTCCCCTCCCGGCTTTTTTTTTTTTCTCCTCCCTTTCCCTTGGCTTTTATCTCAAGTTGCATTTGGGTGGAGAATGGATTTCTCCTAAATGTTTGAAAAAATGGCATTTTTAAGGGTGATTATTTAGCCCAATTACCTTAAATAGGTGGCTGTCAGTACAGAAGGGGGATCTCAAAGCACAGCCTGCACTGGGTTGGGTCCTTCGCTGCTCAAAGGCAGCTCTAACCTCGTCTGGGACACCAGCACCTTCCCAAAGCGGTTCCTTGGGAAGCATCGGGTGAGATTTTGCAGGGCTCAAACCAGCCTGGGCCTTTCTGTTTCACGAGACCCCTCCTGCATCTCCAGGGATCTGCAGCCATTGCTGCAGGTCCTCTGAGTTTTTAAACCTGGAGATCACATCCCGTCACCCAATTTTCCAGACTTTTGGGCTTTTTTTTTTTTTTTTTCCCACTTCCCAGTGGGGTTTTTTCTCCGCTTGGCCATTCTCCCCACGCCTCCCGGCTGAACCGAAAGGAAAAGCGATGGCCCTGCGGGAAAGAAACCGAAAGCGCTGACACCTGCTGCGGCAAAACCTCACTGTTCCCCCACCGCAGGGACCGAAAGCAGCTCCCTAGGGCTCTTGTGGCATCCCCCATGGCCGAGAACCTCTCCTTTTCGGAGTGAAAGCCGGAGCCTCCCTGCTTCTCGCTTTCAATGAAGAAGTCACGCTTTGCATCGCCGATGCGCCAGGATTTTCCACCCAGTTAGTAGCAAAGTGGGCGAACCCCACAGCCAGGATTTTGGGGAGCGCAGGGCTACCAGGCAGGCATCACCCAGGGGTTTTTCTTTTTGTTCCAGGCTGGATATTCTAACAGAGGGATCTGTTCCAGCTACCATTCGTGCTCAGCTTGCTCCCGACCCCTGCGCATCCCAGCTCGCTGCATCCCAGGGGCACAGCCAGACCCCGTCGTGGCAAGCAGGCTCTCCTGAAAATTTCCTTTTCCCCCCTCAAAAATCAGGCATGACGCAGCATCCAGAACGGATAGCTGAGCGTGCAGCCAACCCCACCGGCATGGGAATCCCTGGTGCGGGGCTGGCTGGCTTTTGAAGCCATCCCTCTTGCTTTTGCTAAAAGCCATGGCTAAAAATAGGTGGCTCAGCTGAAAAATTACTAAATATAGACAGAAAAAATATAAAAATATTACAGACAAAAAGAAAATAGCAAAGATCCACATTTCCAGGGTGTGGGAGCTGGTCTAGTCACGTTGATATCCACAGCAGTTGCAGACCTGGCTGGGAAAGGAGCCTTAATACACCCAAATTATATATATTTTGTTATTTCCTTAAGCAAAGAGAACATTACGAGCTAGATTTGTGCCCGTGGGCCCCCAGCACACTCCTTCGCTGGGGCAAAGGACCCTAATGCTGAGCGGTGGTTACAGCCGCAGCTCCTGGTCCCCATCCACAGGGCTTTCATTCCCTTTTCCAATGTCCATTTTTTACCCCCGATGTCCAATACGGTGTTGAAATCACCAAAAAGCAGCTCGCGGGTCGGAGATATGCCAGCAAATAAATAAATAAATTACAAGGCGCCTGAGCGAGGGGAAAAAAATGAGAGCCTGTTTCCATGGGAACGGCTTCGTTATCACACCAGCATCCGATCCCTCCCGCCAAACAGGGGCGAGGTGGGACGGGTGCTCGTTTCGGCCCCGATGCTGGTGTTTTCGCCTGCGGCAGCAGGTTTTAGTGCCTGGCTTCTCTTCGTTTCTGCGGCAGCCGGGGAGGATGCCAAATCTCGTAGCCTTGTGCGGCCCTGTTCAGCCATATTTCACCCCAAAAGCAGCCCACTGCTGCTCAGCCAGCCTTGGCTCCCCCGGGCAAATCTTATTATCAAGGCAACGCGAAGCTTAGGGAGTGAGAGGGAGCTGCAGCAAAGATTTTTTTTCCTCTTCCATCATTCTGCTGGAGCATTAGAGCTCAGCTCTGGAAGCTGGCTCTGCAGAGAGCCCGGCTCAGGGTGTCCCCTCCACCCCCTTCGTGCTGCCGGAGCCACCCAGACCTCACGGATATTTGCAGCCAACAGCACGCTTTTCCATGAAGTCTGCAAGCAGTAATGGTTTTAGCATCTCCAACCCTTCGGAGAGCTGAGCATATCCCAGTGCAGCCCGCCCGGGCTGAGGCTCCAAGGAAACCTCCTTGCCAAAAGGCATGAACAGACCCAGGGAGGAGCAGGGGGGGCAGCTGCGATGGGTGGCTCTGGCCCTATAGGGACATTATGGGGTCTTGCAGGGCTGTCCCTTTGCCTGGAGAAGTCACTGTGCTGTGGGCTTCAAGCAAAAGTGAGAATCTCAGCTTCTTATTTTCTCCCAGGCATCCTAACGGCTCAAAACAGAAACCAAGCTCCACTTCCTTATTTTTTTTTTTTTTTTAGATTGGGTTTGGTTTTTTTTAAGAGATTATGCGGGTGAAGGGCCAGCCACCAGGCAGCACAGCCTGGAACATCTGCTTTGGTCCCTCCTGCCACCATTCATGGGAAATAGTGACTCTCTCCAACCGGGTACCACAGGGAGGGAGCACCCTCAACATCGGAAGGATATAGACCAGTTGGAGTGAGTCCAGAGGAGGCCATGGAGATGCTCCGAGGGCTGGAGCCCCTCTGCCATGGGGACAGGCTGAGAGAGTGGGGCTTGTTCAGCCTGGAGAAGAGAAGGCTCCGGGGAGTCCTTATAGCACCTTCCAGTGCCTGAAGGGGCTACAAGGAAGCTGGGGGGGCTTTTTACAAGGGCAGGGAGTGACAGGACAAGGGGGAACGGGTTTAAATTGAAAGCGGGGAGACTGAGATGGGACATCAGGAAGGAATTCTTCCCGGAGAGGGTGGGGAGGCACTGGGACAGGTTGCCCAGAGAAGCTGTGGATGCCCCATCCCTGGAAGTGTCCAAGGCCAGGCTGGATGAGGCTTGGAGCAACCTGGTCTAGTGGAAGGTGTCCCTGCCCATGGCAGGGGGGTTGGAACTGGATGATCTTTAAAGTCCCTTCCAACCCAAACCATTCCATGATTCAACTCCGAGGTTGGCACAAGGCTCTAGCACTGCGGAAACGTTGCTGGGGCTGCCAATCCCTGTGCTGAAAGTCAGGGGTTCAACAGCAGCATCGTTTCCTTGGATGATTATTTCCAGTGAGCCAAGAAGCTGTGAGCCCTCCCATCACCTCACCCCAGGGCCTCTGGGGATGTCGCCCTGAAAAGAAAAAGCCACCCCACCATTGTTTGGGGGAAAACCCTGGGA
>NW_010241412.1:11091-23534 GCF_000690775.1 Eurypyga helias
CCCAGCAGTGTGCACAGATCACACAGAGGAGGATGGGTGCCCTGGGAGCTTGGCCAGTTACTGGGGAATAAGGATGCCCAAATTTGTGGTCCAGAGGTCCAAGCGGGCAAAGCTGCAGCCCAGCATCGCCTCCTTCCCATAGCCTGAGCTTTCATCGGATTGAAAATACCCATTGTGATGCCGACTCCCTTCCGACCTCCGCTCTCAGCACCCACGCACACTCACGGTGATGCTTCCCGGGGACAAGCGGGGGGCAACGGCTGCCCTTGGGGGTGCAGCCGGGCTCCTCGCTATATGATTATGCTGTAGTAGAGAAAGAAGGCGGCCTTGGCTGTCACGTTTCGGTGTGACACACCAGAAGGGACAGATAAGGATGCGCATCCTGTCACACCATCCTCAATGCTGCCTTTCGGGCTCTCCTGCAGCAGAGGGGTTGAAGCACAGGCTCAACTTCTGCGGTCTTCGCCCCTCTCCAGGGCTGAGCAACGCCTCCGCTGCACTTGGAAAATGATTTAAGGGTTTTGTTATTTTTTCTTTTTCTTGTTAGTTTTTTTTTGGGTTTTTTTGTTGTTTTTTTTTTTAATTTAACGAACCATTAAAACACACCCCCGGGTCATCGGGAGGCTGCAGCACACGTGAGCGGAGGAGCAGGAACTCAACGAGCCTCTGCCCTGCAAACCTGTGGGCTGGCTTGCAATGAAACCCGGCAGTAAAAGACACGGCTGCTCCCTCGTTCAAGCTGCAGTTAGCCTTCATCCTACCCAGGTTTAAAAAAAAATAAAAATAAAAAAAAATATGCTCTCAGTTGCTTGCATTTTATTTTTATGAAACTTGCCTGAGAGGAGAATACGCGGCGCCGGAAATTCCCTAAAACGACCAGTGCGCCCTGAAAAAACAGGGTTTCTCAGAAATGCCTCACTGCAAAGTGGTCCTCGTGCTGCCAAGGGCATCCCCCACCTCCCTGGAAGGTGGTCATGTCACCACAGTCTCTGAAGTCCCACGGGTAGACCAGAGTACCTCCAGCACACCGATGGCCCGGTAAATACAGAAACAGAGGAGAAGGAGGGAATTGGGCAGAGAGGAGTGCTGAGGAGGGACAGATGGGTGGGTCATGCTTCACCCCAGGCTGCTGCAGCTGGTTCTGGTGCAGGAGCTCACGGGATCCCCCCAGGCATCACCCACCAGTGCAGACCTCCCCTCCCGACCCATCTGCGGCAGAGCTCTCCCCAAGCCAACATGCAGGGCTCCCCTGTGGTCCCACATCCCCCCACGAGTCAGGCACCCACATTTCTCCTCATCACAGCCCCAAAAACCTTGGAAAAGCAGCCTCTAAGCCTTGGGGCACCACAAACCCACAGGTTTCTCCCACACTAGAAGGTGTCTGCCCTGCCTCGGTGTCAGCACAGGCTGGAGGTCAATGCCACCATCTGCAGCCCTGACCAATGAACATTTTAATGTCCTTTAAACACGACTACCCTTGAAAACACTCAAGTATATTATTTTTGCATGTCTACTACAGCAATGGCCAAGGAAAGACAGGTTCCTTTTCTATAATGCACTGTACCCGCACTATACAGCACAGCAAACCCCTTCTTTAGGGCTATTCTCAGCCTGGAAAAAACAATTCCCAAGCTGGAGTGACCTCGATTTAACCACGTCATGGTGATAACCCAGCACCACCAACGCCCACGCACCGATGGAGCAGCAACTACAGAGTAAAACCACAAACGAATCGACCAAATCAAAAATTCGCATTGAAACCCCAATCTCTTGGGTACCAACGTCCATCCCATGAAACCCGTTTCCTACTGATGAAGCAGCAGCAGGCTGGGTAATCCCTTCCTTCGTGGGGCAAAAGTTTCTGCTCTAAAGGAAACTCTAGGTATAGGAAACGCCAGCTGGCCAGAAAAAAAAGGAAAAACCCTCAAAAAAAGTTCTTTTTTCCCCCCCATTGAGAGACCTCTGGAAAACCAAAACTGCCCTTTAATCAGAAGCATCAGCACACCTATGATTTCTCAATGCCTTCCCTTCTCGATACATTCCCCAAACCAACTCAAACTGACTGAAATAAATTCTTTGTACACACCTTGCTCCGAAATCCCAGTTTCCTGCTGCTTGTCCCAGGGGAAAAAAAAAAAAAAAAAAAAAATAGAGATGGTTAAAGCTGCCGAGGAAGCAATGAGCTCCTGTAGCGGGAAAAGCAGTTCAACATCTGTTCATACAGCTCTGAACTCCTGACCCTTAATTAAGGGAAGCAGCCAAGAGCTATTATTTCACGTTAATTAACTGATCCATTCTTGGGTTTCAGGTTTGAATGGCCTGCTTGCCAGGGTCAAGAGAAAGACCTTTGGAGGAAGGTGCAAAATGAGGTTTGAGAGTGAAGGGCAGAGGAGGGAGCGCTGCGAGGTGGAGGCGTTTCGCCCAACATCCCATTTGCAAAAGGATTTGGGTATTTGGCTGTGTCAACACCGCTCCCGACCGGACAAAGCCACCCCCAGCCTCACTCAAAGTCACCCCGAATTCAGTGTTGACTTAGCAACCGCCCACCCGTCAGCATGGGGGTACAGCCACCCCGAGGGAATTGGGGCAAGCCACCGAGTTGCCCCGATTTGGCTAGAATTGTCACGTTTTTAGGGGGCAGCCTCCCATGTGACACCAGGAAAAGGGGAAGGAGCGTGTGGATTTTGCAGCAGTTCCTGATGTGGTGCCAGGCTGCTGGGCTCATCCTTCTGCAAAGCATTTTTCAGCCCAGCTTAAATTAAACCCCCCCAAACCTCTCCTTGAGCTTACAAGGCAAGAGCCTTGTCAGGCCTTTTCGCCCAAATAACTTCATGCCAAGCCCTCAGCAGCAGAAATCATTGCACTGAGAAACCATTCGCCGATGATTTCACCCCAATCAAACCTTTATTAGCATTTTTATTTTAAGTAACACTCACATGAAGCCTAATAACCCTTCCCAGCCCCTGGGAATCACCCAACAAGTTACATCAGCAACGAAACAACCCCGTTATCCGTCCCATTAGTTTAAGCCCCCTCCCCCAGGAATTACCTTAGACTGCTTTAATTAGGTATCCACTGTAGAAAAGAATTAATTAATTAGTGATAAGCACCTGAACCACATTACTCATAAGGCTCTATTTCGAGCTTCAAATACAGCAAACAGGTCACAGCCTATCCGCTATAACAGAGCAAAGCTCCAGAGCTGCTGCCTGGGATTTCTCTTCCCATCCCTGCCATCAAAGCAGCAAGGCTGGGTGGGGTTTTTTTTTCCTTCTTTATCCCTTTTTCACGTTTTCCACAGCATCCAGAGCTGCTACTCAAACAGTGGCCGTACCCTGCGGAGATGGCAGAGCTTTGTAATGGCTGGCTGAGATTTGGTGTGCTTTAGGCAGGGGTTGTGGGGTAAAAGCCCGTATCTTGCAGCTACGGTTATCCTGCAAAGGTTTCACTCCAAAGCTGTTGTGCTACAGCGTTGAGAAGACGCCAGTTAAATGAGTAAAGTGTTTGCTAATGGCTGGATCCCAAGCTGCAGGTGGAGGGTCACTAAACGTGGGCGATTTTAGCAGGTTTCTGGGGGGAAAAAAAAAAAAATCCCCGTGCTATTCTGTATTTTCACAATCAATAACTTTAAAAGTAATTTATGATGGCTTACGCCAGCCCTGCAGGGCCTCCGTGTTCCCCATTGGCAAACTTAAGGATGCAGGCAGGGATGCAGGGCCCTGGTGATGCTGCAAACTGGGTTAACTGGGGCTGGTTAGGGAGAAGGGAGAAGTAGGTTGCTTCTCAGTCCTCGGTCGGTGAGCTGACCCATATTGTTTCAATTAAATTTAACTTCTGTGGCCTGCTGCTGCCTCTTTTTTTTTTTTTTTTCCTGTAACCTAATGCATTTTGGTGTAAAGTAGGACCCAGTTACGGGGGCAGCGAGTACACCTGGGTCCTGCCCCATGCGATGAGGAGGGCAAGGCCATGGTGGCAGAATTGGGACAGGGATGTGGAGAGGGATCGAGAGGCGGCTGTGGGCTTGGCAGCTTCCCTTTGCTCCAGCCCTGACCCACCTGCATTTTTCCTGACCACAATGCTCCTGCAAAACAGCAAAATTTGCTTTTCTCTCCCAAGCTGTGCTCTCAGAGCCTTTCCCACGCTATCCCCCCCCGGCTTGTCTCCATCCTCACCCCCTTTCCGACGTGCACTCGCAGCTTACTAACCTCCAGATACAGCATCTCGGTTTTCCCACAGAGCCCAAAACCCCTGAACCAGCCCGATTTCCCCTTAAAACGCACGCAAAGCATCCCTGCCACGCTTCCTGGTGAGTCAACGGCCCTGCTTTTACCACCGCCCCTTATTCTGGCTATATCGTGAAATGACACATGCTCAGCAAACACCAGTATTACGCAGGAGGGAGGAGAAAGCCACCCCGGAGCTGCTAGCCTGGGCGGTGGTTTTACACTTGCAATAGCAAGCCTTGCATAAAAAATAAAGAAAAATAATTTAAAGCCAAAAAAACCATGCAAACCCCGGATTAAGCAGCACAAGGCAGTACTGCCCATGCCGGCTCGCCTTCCCATGCATCGATACCTCCTGTGCCAGAGATGAATCCATCCTGGCCATGCCGTGGGTCCCACGTGTTTCATTTATCCCCCTACCACCACCCTGCGCCCACTCCCGGAGCTTTAATCCTTCTGCCAAACGAGCCGGAGCCACTGCATTTGGGTCCTGCTGCTTTCCCAAGGGCAGGCACTCTTCCCTGCCTACCTGGCTGCTGGAAAACCTCAGCGCAGGGCTCTGCCGTTGATGGCTATATTTTTCCAAGCGTGAGCTATGAAAATCAATGAAGGCAGCTGCTCTTTGAGGGGGCTGGGTTTCGGTTCCAGGTAGGATGGAGGAGCAGCATCGATTCACAGCCAGCCTAACTTTACATCAATTATGGGAAACACTTACAAGGAGCTTAGATTTAGGCTTAAAAAAAAATAAAAATCAGTGCCTCCCTTATTTGCTGCTAGAGCTCTCCATAAGCCTGGATGGCTGCATTAAAATAATCTTTTTATTCCCCGCTGGCACGGTGCGGAGGGAAAAGGCAGGGTCCCTCCCCCACCGGCATTAGCCAGGGAGGGAGGGGAGCACCGGACACGGACACAAACCCCCTCAAGCGCGGATGTGAGGCTGAGCAGCAATTATATTAAATCAGCTGATAAATAATGCAACGTATTTTGATGGTACCAGCCCGGCAAGCACTGCACAAACACCATCACGTCTCCACAATATTAAAAATACAAGGGAGGAAGCGCAATCGGGTCAGCGTGACTTGAATAATTGAACATAAACCCTCCCGAAACGCTGTCCTCCGGGCACGCCGCAGCTCCCGCCCCACCGTGAAGCCAGCAGACCCTTCGCAGGGTCCTACACAAACCGATGGGACCCCACCAGACCCGGTCAGCGCTCAAGGCTTTCCCATCCGAGGTGCGAGAGCTCTGCTTGGGCACTTCCCAGGGCGAGCAGAGCTGCTCCAGCACCACACGTGGATGGCTGATGACCCCCCTAAAGACCCCAAACCACTGTGAGGGGGCAGAAAGTCCCCGAGGTGGCACGTGGAGACATGGAGAAGACCTGGCCACGTTTCTGCGTGACACCCTGGAGGCACTTGGATTCATACGATGCCCACAGGGACCGATCTGCCCATGGTGTTGGCCCTACTCTAAGCAGGAGGTGGGACCAGAGGCCTCCAAATTCCCCCTCCAACCTAAATGAGGCATTGACCATGCTGGTTCATTGCCAAAATCCCTGTTTACTCACTGGAAAGCCCCTGAGGGGACCAAAAAACAACATGGCAACACAGGGGAGGTGGCATAAATCCTTAGGCAGCTCTTCCCACGGCCACCAGCTCCCAGGACTAACACATCCCTGCCTGGTGAAAGCCAAAGCCACGGCTGGGGACTTCTTCCAAAAAACATCTTCACATCACAAGCAACCAATGATCGGAATTTCACCTGCAAAACCAGCAAGCCCGCTCCTTCACCCTCATCCAAGCTGTCATGGAGAGGTAACCATCTCCCCATGCTCTTCACCCAGCTCCTGCCAAAATGGGTCAAATTCAAGAGCCGGTACGAGCAAAGGAGCCCTTGGAGCCAACACAACCATAATGCGAGTGAGATGAAGCTGCACGATGTGCTGAGGGAGCATCCCGCAGAGTGGGTAAGGAAGCCAAAACCCAACCCAACCTCCTCGTACGTGCGGAAGCCTCCACCGGGCAAATGCAAGGGTTGGATGCTTTCAGCAGACCCACTGGGATCTGGGAAGGAGGATGCATCCCACAAAGGATCTGCTGTCCTGCAGCAGCTCTGGGCTCATGAGAGACTCGCTTGGGGGTGGAGGAGAAGCACCAGCCTGAGACACCTCCCATAAGCGGCTGTGGTCAGAGCAGCAAACAGCACGGCTCCGCTGAAGAGAAACTTCACGGAGATCACGAGAGTTCTGGTTTTGTCAGATAAGAAGAAAGAGCAGGAAATGTCATGAGGTTTACTACCGAGCAGCTGAACGTCGAGTCCGATCACCTCGAGGGTGACTAACGAGCTTTGTGCAGCTCCCAGTTCGTTCAGGCCACGCTTCACTTCCATCTAATGGAAGGTGTCCCCTCCTATGGCAGGGGGGTTGGAACTGGATGGTCTTTAAGGCCCTTTCCAACCCAAACCATTCCATGATTCAGGGCTTCCCAAGGCTGCAGAGCAGAAAGACCCATGATAACCCCTCCATCCCAACACGTACCAGCACTAGGGATGCCCGTGCCCCCATCTTGCCTTAGGAAAATGGACACTGAGAATTTCTCCTCTTGCTTTGGTCCTCAGGAGACTCAGACCAAGGTCTTGGTATCCCTCCCTCCGAGATGACCCTTTCCAGAGGCGAAAGGCAGCGAGGTTTTGGGAGCAGCAACGCATCAAGGAGATGGTGCCTCCGGGCTCCGTGAGTGCAAAGGGACCTCCAGGAGCATCTACCGCTCCCTCAAAGCCATAAACCTCAATGGGCTGGATGTGACCCATAGATACGGAGCCAAGAAGATGTCAGCAGACACTGGGGTCACGCTTAAACCCCATCAGAATGGTGTCTGCAAATGTGAAACCAAAAGAAGCAGCGTGGGATAAGGTGGTCTCCTCAGCTCACCCTCCCATACGCCTCCTGGCGCACAGTCCCCTGCGTTCATGGCCCAGGGGGGTCTCTCCAGGGCACATGGTAGGTGATGGATGCTTACTTTCCTGCATCCCTGACACCTGCCTGTTCTTCCCAAGCTCTGGTTGAGGAGGAAAACATCAAGATGAACTCTCACAAGGTGATTTCTGCCTTGAAATGGCTCACGCATCACCCTTCTCCCACTGACAGCAGCGGGGAGAACAAGCTGGAACCCCGGCCCCCCAGCCCAACTTGGCTGGCAATCACCATCCCGCCCTTCACAGCCCCCATGGGTGATGGTTAGCTCACCACAGAGGGTTTGAGCCAATCTAGCCCAGCCCCACGGTGAGGCCAGGGCCATGGCAGCCATGCCACAGCTCATCAGTTTGGGTTCAGCCCTCTGGAAAACCCACCCAATGCTGTCGAGGAAGGAGAAGGACAAGCCCAGAGCTCAAAGCTCATCTCATGGGTGTTGCTCACCCCAGTACGGCCCCAAACTGGGTGTCACAGCTGTAAACACAACAAAGTCCGAACGATGATGCTACATGCAGAGACACGCTGGCACCATCCTGGCATCCCCTGGTGACAGTGGGATCGTGAAGACCGATTTCTTACACCCCTGTAATTTTCAAGATCCATTCCCTGACTCCCAATGTCTTCTTTAGCCTGCTTCCCTCCCTTCCCTGCACCTGCTCCAAAGCAAATCCAAAGACACCGGGACTGAACAGGAATTCAAACAATACTGAGCATCTCACATCTGCCGGCAACTGGCACTTTCTTACCCAAAATGGCCCAAAAGTCCAACTCTTCCAAGCCCACAGTTAGTACAACGCACCCAATCTGCAGGAATTCACAGCTACAGGGTGGGGTTTTGAGACAACTGAAGCCTGAAGCATCCCTTCAGCATCCCCTTAAGGGACCACTCCTCAGCTCGTGACTCTCCAGGGGGATGCTGCAACAGGTTAAACGCTCCTGCACTTCATCCAGCTTCGGCTCCTGGTCTTTCCTCTGGGACACGGCTCAGATGGGAGCAGGTAAGAGAGAAAACACGGCTTCTCTGCATCCCTGACTGTCCCCAGGTCCCCAGGCTGGGGACAAATCCCCCAGAGCCCTAGGTGTGGCGGTCCCAACCACAACCTGGCCGTAAGGACTCGACGCCACATTTGCTTATCGGCAAATAAGCCAAGAAAAAGAAAGTATTAAGATAAAACTAGCAAATTTCAGCACAAATCCTGTCCTTGCACGAGGCTGGGGCTGCAGAGATGCTGGTGTTGGGCATAAAGCCCAAACCACAGGTGAACCCCTCACCAGTTCCCACACACCAGTGGTTTCAGAGCCCCGGGGAGGTCCAGGACCGGGACAGCCCCCTCAGCCACGGTACTGGGGATGCTGCGGGGACCGATCCGGCCCCGGCTGCGGAGTCGCCGCAGGTTCCCAACACGGCAGGGCTGACACAGAGAAGCACGACAGCGCTGAAACAACGCAGCTATAATTAGCACACAAACCCACCCGAACAGTGTCACTATTTTCCCCGAGGTGCCAGGCAGGGGGGTGCCGGGGATGCTGAGCTGCTCCCGGATGGGCAGGCGGAGGAAGGGGGTGTTTCTCAGCAGCGACTTACGCTGGGCATCTCCTATAATTAGGTCTGTGTCTCTGCGCTGAGGCGCTGGTGGTGGCACGGGGCACCGACGTCCCCGCGGTCCCTTGCAGCTGGTGGCTCTGCCCGCGGGGATGGGCGCGGGCGTCGGGGATGGGGTTCTGCACTCCCCAGGGTGCTGGAGGAGGGATGCTAAGCAGCATGGCGAGGGGTAAAACCAGTAAAAGAGTCTGCAGTGGGAATATCCCATGGTGTGCCAGGGATTTTTCTCCTTTGGTGGGATAGCAGGCGATCCAGGGAAGAGCACTGATGCTCAGGATCCCTGACGAGCTCCAACACAAAGCTGCTCTGTCACCCCCCAAGTCACTCCCTCTTCCAAATCCCAACTGCCAGGACCTTCCCATCCAGGAGAGCATCACAGTAGGGACAGAGCCAACTTTCCTTCCCAAATCCCTCGGGAGAGCAAGCGAGGGTGGGATGATAAACCTGTTAAACCAAGACACCAACTCAGCTAAAGGAGCTTATCCTCCACGGCAGTGCCTCCATCAGGGTGCCCAGCTCCTGGCCTTGCCACGCCAGGTACAGCACTTTGGGGTTCACATCAGCACCCCTGAGAATAACCAACCCCTTCTCGCATCTCAGCAGGCTTTTGGATGCTAGACCTCACCACGATGCCTGTACCTGCCGACCACCCCCCAGCAACGCCCGGACCTTCCCTTGGATCGGCTAATTAGCACGAGTTACAATGATGAGGATGGGGAACAGGGGAAGAAAAGCAAGGGAACAGGGGAAGAAAAGCAAGGGAAGGACGAGATCAGGCGAAAACTAATTGTTTGGTAGGATAAGCAGGTCCCGCTGCAGCTGCTGCCCAGGAACTGCCGAGGGTTTCTCAACTGCATGCGAATAGCAAGGTGGGTATTTTTTTAAGGTTTAGTAAGATGCCATTTCAGGGATGTTTTTGTTTCCACTGAGTCTGGGAAAAATTGGGTTTGGTGGTTGAAGTCCATCCTACCTACATGAAATGCAGGAGAGGCCTGATTTTAGGCTTCAGCCTCAGCACGGCTGCATCCTCATCCAGCCCAGGGGATGGCTGCATCCAGCTCCTGCTCCCTCCCAGCCCAAACCCCTCCCTGTGATTCGCTTCCACGGCTCTGATCGAAGACATCGCTAATTAATCACTGGCCTGACCCAAAGCCCAGGCTCGACAGACATTATCCCAGCGACTTCGGATGGATTTTGGAGCAAGCCCTACTTCTCCACGGAGCCAAATCCATATCCTCCAGGCAGCTGGAGCCCATCCTCCCCAGCTCAGACCTGCCTCGAAACGGGGCGAGTGCCAAACGGCTCGTGCCAAGCGTGTGCGGAAAGCCGGGAGAGACAGCCCGCGCTCCCCCGCAGCCATCATGCGCTCCCCCACCAGCAGCAGAAGCCGCAGCCCCCTCCCCGTTTTACTTCTCCCCAGGAATTTGGGGGGGGATAAAGCTGCTCTTGAGCTTTAAAGGGACCAGTTTTGGGGTGTTTGCATCGTGCATGTTTCACGCAGAAGGAAAAACGAGGAAAGGCTGACGCCCCACTGGGAGTGGGCAGGCAATGAAACTGGGCAAGGACAAGCACAAAAAAACCCCTTGGCAATGACCCACGCTGCCCCCCCACACCATGCCCCACAGCGGCAATGACCCACGCTGCCCCCCCACACCCTGCCCCACAGCGTGGGGTAGCCTATCCCTCAGCCTCTCATCCCCTCCCTCCCAGCAGCCGCTGAGACCCCGCGAAGCAGCTGAGCCAGAAACAGCGAGAAAAGAGTCTAAAAAGCAAGAAAAATGGAAAATCCACCCTAATTCCTTTGCTCGTCCTGTGCAGGCTGTGAACGCACCTGGCTGTATCCCGCTCCAACATCCCACTCCAGGGGCGGGAATGAAACGCTTGGAGAAGTCACGCTGAGAACTGATGCAACTCATGCCAAAAAATGGTGGTTTTCCCAGGGCAAAACCCTTATTCCTCATCCAAACCGGGGCAACGGGCAGCGGGAGGGAGCAGGCAGCGCAGGCCGGTGCTCCCCACTGGCAGCACACGTGTCACGAGCGCGCCGGCCTCGAGCACCCCACACCGACGTGCGGGATGGAGCGGCACGGCCGTGCCTGGGCAGCGCTTTCTGGGGGCACGGGGGGTCCGTGGGACTCTGGCGACGGTTTGCCAGCCCTAATTACTATGGTAACAGCCTGTGCCAGTGCCTGGCTGTCCTCCTTCGGTGACTCACTGGGTTTCAAAAGGAGAAGTGGTGCCTTGGATGCTGCCGTTTGGAGGCCGGAGCATTGGAAGCTCAGCATCTGCAGGGCCGCCGGGTGGGAAGGCATTGCCCAGCCTTCCAAAGTTTGGCTTTTTATGGCATTTCCTGCTTGCAGCCACCCTGGCACAGGGTGGAAAAGCAGCGGGTTGGCTTGGGGCTTCAAAATAATCATAATAATTGAGCTTCGTCACCGGCTCCCAGCCAAAAAACCGGCCCCCAGCCACCTACCCACGGGAATCCCACCGGGCGCCCCGCTGCCATCGCCTGCTCCTGCTCTCTGTAACCCCTGCGCCAGGCCCTGATGTACACCGGCTGTCACCCCCTGGGGACAGCTGTGCCACCTGAGCCCGCATCCAAAATGTGCCCCACGGGGTCACCGCTGGCTGATGGCTGCAAGGAGCCCAAGGAACGAGCATCCTTGAGCACATGCACCGCTGGAAGCAAAGCTGGCAGCTCCCACGGTATTTTGGTAGAGAGGATGGGCACGTGCAAGAATTGTGATAGTGGTGGGGGGGGGGGGGGGGGGCGCGCGCGATGCACCGTTTCAGAGGTGAGGCCAACTCTGGTCATCAGTGATGACCACTCACTCAGCATCACTCATCTGGTGATGCTGAGACCGATAAAACTCGTGTCACGGGTGGGCAGCCGGCAGCACAGGGTGCCAGCGACAGCAAGCAGCAGCCTCTGCTTCCTCTTGCAAGAAAATGCAAAGCTGAAAAAGCCCCCAAAAAGCAGGGAAAACCGGTGCCAAGGGAGCAGTGTGGCTGATGCCAAGCTTTGCGGGAGCTGGGGCAGAATGGGGCTGAGCCACGTGCCCCCGTACCCCACGGGGTGAGAAAAGCCCCGTGATAACCCCGGGAGCACCTCAAAACATCCTCCTAGAGAAAGGCTTCGCCCCGGGGCTTTCCTGGCAATAATTAATTGAGTCATATTTCAATCCAGCCAGCAGCCATATGGTGGAAAAGAGGATTAAAATCGCATGCTCCAGCTGCATCCAGGGAAATCCAGTTATAAGGAAAAATCCTCTGTGCCTGGCCCCAGCCCGCTGCCAGGGTACGTGCCATTGCCACCCGCGTGGCCCCGGCCCCTTTCTCTTGGCCGGGGAACACGAGTGACAAGTTATTCCATAATTTGGGGGCCTGGAGGGAAACAGGGAAATAAATAACGCGCGGGACCCGCAGCGATGCCCTGCCCTGCTGCGGCAGATGATACGTGCCCTGGGGTCGCTGCCTTTTTTGGGGAAGCACACCTCCCACTGTGTTTCAAGATTTCCCTTAAAATATAAATCTGTTTTCCACCCAGGATGCGAGGAGAAAGTTTCCCCGAGCACATCTTCCCGGCGATTTTCCTGGGGTTACCTGATGCGACGCGCTCGCCCTACAAACCACGCTGGGGGGGGTT
>NW_010241412.1:23658-23896 GCF_000690775.1 Eurypyga helias
AAAGCCAGGCTAGACCCAGCCCAGCTGAGGCTGCTGCAGGGATTTGGGGGTGGGAAAGTCTCACCCTTCCTTCCCAGGGAAAGAAAGAACACTACGCCTCATTCATCGGCGGAAAAAAGCCTTTCCTGTGATGGCAAATCAGTTGATTAACTGGGGATCAAACCCTCTAAATCCAACCTTTGTTGGGGAGACTGAACCCTTTGTGCGAGGTACCTTTCCCCCGGCTCCAGCCCCACGC
>NW_010241413.1:0-368 GCF_000690775.1 Eurypyga helias
GCCTCGCACGCCCAATCAGACGCGACGCTCTCGGACAGGCGGCGCGCGCGGACTCCGCACCACGGCGCGGGGCAGCCCCACGGGCACTTCGGCAAACACACCGGTCGCGCTCCCCGCGTGAGCATTAGGCAGCCCCAAGCTCGGCTCTCGCCGCACCATCCCCTCCATCAAGCAGCTCAAGTCCCGTCCTGGCGCCGCAGCACGACTGACAAAGCGTCAATGGCGAGCACACTCCGCTATGAGCGGGGCAGAGGCGGCCACTGAAGCCCCTTCCCTGCACTGCTAGCCGGCCCTGCTAGGAGCGAGCAGCCCGTGACTAACCCCAACGGCAACGAGCGACACCCGCGGCTCCCACAGAATCACAGAAT
>NW_010241414.1:0-3965 GCF_000690775.1 Eurypyga helias
TACCAACCCCTGAGGAATACCGCTCGTCACCGATCTCCACCTCGGCTCTGGCCCCCAAGCCACTAAATCTCGGTGAAGGAGCAGCGTATTCCGCATGGCTGGCGTGGGCCAGCACAGCCGCCTGGCAGCCTGGGGCACAGCGGTCAGCACGCTCCTTCTAGACCGCCCTCAGAGGGGTGCCCAGGCTGAGCAGTTTGGGGGGGTCTCACTGTAACCTCACGGAGGGCAGCCCTGGTTCCCAGCGGGTGGCGGTCCCTGTGCTGCCGTTCTCACACAGGGACAAGCGACTGCACCACAGCCAGTGGGTGGGGGCCTCTGGGGCCTGCTACCTGGGGGTCAACCGGTCTGACCCACAGGGCGTCCGGCCTCCTCCCCTCCTCCGCGAGGGTTCACCCATTTCCTCGCACACAAAAATGTCATAAAAATTGACCTCTCCCTCCCCACCTCCTCTGTGTTTTTACAAAACAGGTTGAGGGACAAGGCTGTTGAAAGGGAAATAGACCCAGCTTCCTCCACTTTTATTTATTCTAGACTTTTTTATCTGGTCGAAGGGCTCTAGAAATCAAACGACATTGCTGCAGTTCGGATCCCTCTTGCCAGCCTGGCGGGTACCACTGCTCACCGTAGCTCGGGTTTGCTCCCATCTCTGTGTAGGGGTGCAGAGCTTTTTCCATAAATCCTTTAGAGAAGCATTATATGGAAGTAAATAGGATTTTGTCCATTTCTCCTGACCGCTGATCCTAATTAAATGGAAAAAAAAATCTCACAGTTGCAATGCTCCCCAGAGCTACAGCCTGGAGTAGCACTTGGGCATAGTTAGATGGACTCAGAGCGGTGACCAGGGCTCAAAATAGCCCTAATTCCCAAGTCCTGGTTTGGACCAGCAGCAGCGTCACAGCTGTTTCAGGGATCCATGTCCTGCAGCTGCCGGTCAGCCCCTGCTGAGGGGTGTCTGCCCTGCGCCAGCTAGTTCTCTCGCTCTCTCTCTCCCTCCTCTTTAAAGTAATTTAAAGAGAGTGATGACTGCCTTTTGACCCAGGTGATAACCTGTCTGAAACCGGCTGGATGCTTTTCTCCATTGGGCTACCTCAGAGAAACTGGGTTACAAACACAGGAGGCACCAGTTAGGGAGACTTGGTCTCTAATACAGTGTCCAAATTCAACTTCAGCTGAAAATCCCAATAAAGTCAGAGTATTTTCCTACATCTATGTAAGACCAAATACTTATATTTCGACCCTTACAAGGTTTTCCTGTATTGCCAGCCAAAAAAATTTCCCAGGACTGTAAAAAGCTGCAGGGAAGATTTAGTGCTTGCTCCTTCTAGAAAGAAGGTGGAAGAGAGAATTACTGGGAAGCAAAAGAGGAGAGCTATCCTGGCCTGACCAAGTCCAGACCCTCACTTTCGGAGCCGTGGAAAAATTGCACAGCGCTATTTGTAACCTGTTCTCATATGCCATTAGGATATTTTCAATCTTGCTGCCTAGAGGCATTTTAACAGCATCTTACCCACCCCCTCAAAACCCATTAGTTTAAACAGTAAAAATGAGCCATTTGGTCACAGAGAAATGGCCTTAAAATCGCTCTGGTAAGTGCAGGTGTAACAAGGCTGGGGACCTTGGAGCTGTGCAAGGATTGTGACAGACCTAATGGAAAACAGAGCTGCCGCGAGCTGTTCTCCTAAGGGCAGCGCCAGGCCTCAGTTTGATTTCCCCAGACCACCCCGTAGCTGGAGAGCCAAATCCGGCAGGAGGCAGACACCGAATGTGGAACATGGGATGTGTATGCAGGTGTGTTGGGGTGGCTCTTCTGGCATGTGCCTGGTGATGTCTGAAGCTTCACCCCACCTCTGGTCCTCGTCAATCCGAGTGGGTCTGTGAAAACCAACCAGGAGCGGGACCCCCAGCATCTTCAAAAGCCGAGGAGGTTGGGGCTGGCCCTCATCCCTGCCCGGCACTGCCCCCCCTCACCAGGAACCACCCCCAGCAGCTCTGCTGATGGACCCCCAGTGCAAGCGCTCCCTATTCCCCGTCTGTCAAAATGGCTCAGGCTGGAAAACTTTTCCCATTAAATGTATCAGTTCAACTGCCAGGGATATTTTTATTTTATTTATCCCTCCCTCCCCCTTGGTAATTTCCTCCAGGATGGGGAGTGGAATTTTGTTTCCAGCCCACAGCTGCACGCAACCACCCTGCTTGGTTTATCGCTGAAGTGGATGATGCCCAATCAATCCTGCCCTTGGAAGCGAGGTGCTTAGCTACCCTCCTGCGTCAGCTTCTCTACTTTATGAGCCTGACGAAATGTTTTTATTCACTCCTAACATAATCCTTCCACAATAAGGAGCTTGCCAGGCTGGAGATGGGCAGGAGGCTGCCGCTGTTACCTGGGAACTGTGATCACAGAAACACAGAATGGTTTGGGTTGGAAGGGACCTTAAAGACCATCTAGTTCCAACCCCCCTGCCATGGGCAGGGACACCTTCCACTAGACCAGGTTGCTCAAAGCCTCATCCAGCCTGGCCTTGAACACTCCCAGGGATGGGGCATCCACAGCTTCTGGTGCTGAATGGCCAGGCAGGTACGGTGCCGCAGCAGCCGTGGGAGTGTTCGCCTTGAGGAACTG
Source organism: Eurypyga helias (assembly GCF_000690775.1). Classification (NCBI taxonomy): domain Eukaryota; kingdom Metazoa; phylum Chordata; class Aves; order Eurypygiformes; family Eurypygidae; genus Eurypyga; species Eurypyga helias. The sequence continues at coordinate 2,621 of NW_010241414.1, forward strand.
TGTTCAGCCCCTGGGCTGCGTGTGCGCGTCGTGGCGCGCAGTTCCTGCCTTTCCTTCAGGGCTGTGCCTGCGTGGAGGGAATCATAAAAACCGATCACCTCATCAGTGCATAAACCTGACTGATTAACAGTTGGTCCACAAGTAGCAGGAGCCGCCCCAGTGTCTCACCGGACAAACAACCCCACACCATGAAGCTTGACTGTCTGGGAATTACTGACCAAAGTAATTGCATTTTTCTGTAACTGGGATTGCATGGGATTATGGTATTATAAATGGGATTTGCTGTGAAGGCTGGTGGCCCTCTGTATCTTAGGGATTACTCCAGCTTCTCCTAAAAGGAATTTTGATAATGCTCCCTTAATGAGACTGCACTAAATTGAATTACGTCCTACCTCTCCTCGAAGTGGGACCTTGTTCTGTCATGTGGGATTTGCAGACGAAGAGCCTTACGTACCCTTTGGGGGCTGTGCGTGACCGACGTAACAAGACACAGACAGACACAAGCCCAACCCTGACTGTCCGTGAAACAAAACACTTTTGGTTCTTGTGGAGCAATTTTGGGCCTGAAGGCCTCTGCCCACCACGCCCCATCATTCCGGCCTCAACAGTCCGGCTTTAAAACCGGAGACAGTAAATCCTCTGGGGACATTCTGCAAATTCTCCATACAACGCTCCAGGGCCTGCAGGTAATCAGGACTCTGATCGCTTGCGCTGAATTCCCACAACACAGCGGGGATGGGAGAGCGAAGGGAATGCACACCTGGCTGGAGGCACAGGCAATGGGAAGCTCTGCGGTTTTCCCTGCTGCTGGTTCGGGGTAGCAGGTGCCCTCCTGGCAGGGGCTGGTAAAGCCGCCGGCCCCAGCTGTGCCCTCGTAGGGTGAACACCACTCCCCGGCAGCCAGCCGTGTCCCAGGCCAGGGGGCAAATCAGGGGCGGAGGGATGAGTCCGTGCAACGGGGCTGGGACCCGCGGTCTTGCCCGAGTGGAGGTGTGGAAGGGATCCCCCACTGCCCTGGGCGCCCAGCCCGGCTCCAGCCACGCTTCATCCCGCTGCGGAGACACGCCACAGGCAACTCTGGAGAAGTGGCGGCCAGGGCTTGCAGATGGGTTAACAAGCAGCTTTCCCTGGATACGCACCTTGCCGTCTGTATCCCGCTCCTAGCTCTCCCTCCTCCGTCCTGCTCGATTTCACGTTTGCTACAGAGAAACGGTAATTAGCTTTTTCACGCAAAGCGCACCCCCCGTTTTACTTCGTAACCCCATTTTTAGCTTCGCCGACTGGTCTCCCAGCTCAACCCGAGGGTCTCAGCCCGCTCGCCCGCCCGTCTCACCCCACGGCAGGC
>NW_010241415.1:0-340 GCF_000690775.1 Eurypyga helias
GTAGTTTCCCAGGTCCTCTTTTTTTGATGACTGAATCTAGACAGTAATGGTCAACAGGTCAACATCTAGACAGAGATCGGGGACAAGGGGTGCCCTTCAGGGGTCCATACTGGGACTAGTACTGATCAATATCTTCACCTGTGACACAGACAGTGGGATCGAGGGCACTATCAGCAAGTTGGCAGATGACACCAGGCTGAGTGGTTTGGCTGACAGACTGGAGGAGTGGGATGCCATACAGAGGGACTTGGAGAAGGTCAAGAAGTGGGTCCATGTGAACCTTATGATGTTCAGCAAGGCCAAGTGCAAGGTCCTGCACCTGGGTTGGGGCAATCACACG
>NW_010241415.1:375-6295 GCF_000690775.1 Eurypyga helias
GGGGTACTGGGGGATGAAAAGCTGAACATGAGCCGGCCGTGTGCGCTGGCAGCCCAGAAAGCCAACCGTATCCTGGGCTGTATGGACCAGGGTATGTGAACGTGAGGCTGTTGCTATCTGTCTGTAGAGGGCCTCATCCACTCGCTCGTCCTGCCCAGGTGGCCTGTAGCAAACTCCCTCTACAGTATCCCCTTTCCCTGCCCTCCCTTTAATCCTGACCCATAAGCTATCTCATCCATCCCCAGGTGGAGTTCTACACTCCAGCTGGTCTCAGCCAATCATGCTATAAAGCCAATGGAAGTTTTACACTGGGAATAAGGGAAAATAAGGCAAGAAAACCTTACTGCCTTTGCTTATCCTGTAGATGAACTCAACCCTCATGGAGGCAATTACCAGCTTCACCATTTTTATACACTCAGCTCCACAGACTGCGACCACTTCCAGCCCCAGTGCTATCCATTTGCTACCATGGATGGTTGTCTCTGCATCTAAATGAAATCAGCATTTTGACAGTTACCAGAACAGTACATGTAAATAATATCCTGCTCTATTTTTCTTTATTAAAATGTAATTATTACTTTCTGTTCTCATAAACAAAACGTTTATAAAGAATGACTTCTGAGAAAAAGGTCACAGTTTTCACAGAATGGGACTTATAAAAAAAAAAAGCTTCCAGAGAATGAGCAAAGCAGATGGCCGTATTCTGCTGTCTCTTACTCCTGTCCTCAGTGGGCAATTTCACTGCCATCAACAGTTTCCAGTGGTATGTAGGAATCTGCTGGGAATCTGACTGGTTTGCAATACATTCTTTTCATATATCTGAAAGAGCACAAAAGGTACTCTTTGGTCACTGAGGACAACACACTGGTTAAACAAGAAAACATGCAAAAATGGCATATACTGGTATCTCTAGCAACCAGATTTGTGCATTTGACAACTCCTAATAGTGTGAGAGAAGCAAATGTACTCAAACCATGTGACTCATTTCTTTCTGTTTGGCAGGGTCCTCCTGGCGCATCCCTTCCCACTGCTCACTGGCACGATATGAATGCTTGACCTGCCCACAGTGCTGTAGCTGGGTGGCCACGGGGAGATAAAATGTACTTGGGTTTGACACCTCCAGTTTTTATTAGAACACAAGTTTCAGAGTACATATTGAATATACAAACCCTGCACACATTCTCAGGCCCTCTATGACCTTGCACAGATTTGTGCAGCAAAAAGACCAAATAAATTTGGGTTTTTTTCCCCCTGTCTCTCCTGTAGAGATTTCAGGTTACGTTGACAAGTAATGCTCAGTTGTGAGAAAAAGAGCGAGGTCCACACCTCCCACAAGCTTAAAAAAAATAAATGCATCTTGGGAACCTTGTTCCTTCAAGTGAACTACACCATGCTCAGACCTCCAAATTTAACACTGAAATCTCACCACATTTTTAGGTTTTTGGGGTGTTTGGTTTTTTTGTTTTTTTTTTTAACTCAAACACATGGCACAGTGAAATATGAGGCACATTAAAATGCGCAGATTTAGAAATCAAAACGAGATACTGCAATACACGCAGTTCAATGCTGAGAAGCTGTAAGGAGCCTTGGCTGCACCACCAATTAACCAGCAAGGTTCTCTGCACCGACATTCAGTCACAAATCTCTAATGCCTCTGAATCAGAAGGCTCTTACATGACTGAAGGAGAAGGACGGCTGCTCAATTCTTTGCCTCCCTGCCTCTCTGTCCAACAGGCACCTTCCTGCTGGGGAATGCCTCTTTGGCATTAACTTTATTGTTTTTCAGAAAATTTTAGGTTTTTCGTCACCCTCTCCTTCTAGAGGTCATGTTGCTGTAGCCGCACGGATCCTCAGGGTTCATGGCAGGATCTGTGCCCGCCCCAGCTAAGCTTGAGTGCAGCAGCAAACAGGCTCTGCAGTCACCAAGCCAAACCAGGGACCTGAAGTCACCAGCTGCTGCTAAAAAAGGCACCCTGCCTCCTCACACTGAGGAATGGAAGGAGCAATTATTTTTCTTTGGAACAGTGTTATTAACACCAGAGAAAACTCCTTCTGTGACCTGATGCTGCCACATTGCTAGAAGACACTTTGAAATGTTAGATTCCTCTGGGGGCACCCGCTCTACCTGTAGCAGTACTTTATTCCTGCTAGTTAGCCTTTCTTTTCTGAGATGGGAGCAATGGAAAGTGATCAGAGAAGGCAGTCACCTCTCTTTAAGGAAAATCAGATTTGTGATGATTTGTGGTGCATTAGCCTAAAGAAATCAAAAATTATTTGGAAGGGACTGTGTCACCTTGGATAAAGCAGCTTGTATTCCTTAAAAGAAAAAGAAGGTGATGAGTGACCTGTCACAGAAAAAATAATAAAAAACAGGTCTCAAGTTATATCTGAACTATTAAGAGCTACATAATTTACAAGTGGGAATGGAGCATGTGGTTGCATACTTTGAGAACACATTAATAGAGATGAGGTGTTCTGAGAAGCAGTTCTGAAGAGATCCAATCTACCCTGAGAGAGAAGAGAAACAAGCGTCTGGAGCTGCAATTCAGAGGACAGACCAACAAACTGCTGATTTCATGTGAAGTCTGTAGAGCTAGGAAACATGACAGCATGGTGCGTGTACACTTCCTGCTTTCACCAGTGTAACTCCTAAAGGAACGGCAAAGCAGGTCCCTGAACACCAAGTTAGGGAACACAGGAAGTTTTGGTCTTCCCATTCCCTTGGTATGTGTCAAGGATCCAGCTTGATGCTGAAGGGATGAAGTTGAACTAGCAGCATGATCTACTTTTATAACTACCCTTACTTCGTGGCATCAGAGCAGAATCACAGAATCCTAGAATAGTTTGGGCTGGAAAGGACCTTAAAGATCACCCAGTTCCAACCCCCAGCCATGGGCAGGGACACCTTCCACTAGACCAGGTTGCTCCAAGCCTCATCCAGCCTGGCCTTGGACACTTCCAGGGATGGGGCATCCACAGCTTCACTGGGCAACCTGTCCCAGTGCCTCACCATCCTCTCCAGGAAGAATTTCTTCCTGACAGGCAATCTAAACCTCCCTGCTTTCAATTTAAACAAGCTACCCCTTGTCCTGTCACTACAGGCCCTTGTAAAAAGTCCTCCCCAGCTTCCTTGTAGCCCCTTCAGGCACTGGAAGGTGCAATAAGGTCTCCCCGGAGCCTTCTCTTCTCCAGGCTGAACAAGCCCAACTCTCTCAGCCTGTCCCCATAGCAGACAGGCTCCAGCCCTCTGATCATCTTTGTGGCCTCCTCTGGATTCGCTCCAGTACTTTGAATACAGGCTCACAATACTCTTGTCAAATGCTAAATATTCTTATATTGCCCATGGGAAAACTCATGTAGAGAGCTATTACCCAGACACAGGCAAGCAACCCACAACAAAACTGGAAACAGAAAGCAAGGCTTTAACCACGACCATTTATAACTTACTTTGCAGAGAATATTTTGTACTGGGTATAACTGGCAGGGTTTTGGTAGCAGGGGGCTACAGGGGTGACTTGTTGTGGCAGGAGGCCATGAACTACCCTGTACCAGACACAGCTAATTTAAGCTGCTCTTGAAACTGCTGCAAATAACCCACCATGTGTCAAAACTTCAGGAAGTCAGAGAAGCACATGGTGTTTCTGCTCACCGATATTGAAGAAAGCAGCAGGCACTAAGAGGAGAGGAGACATGGCTGGTGGCATCGTTGGGGATGTGGCTAGAGACGTACCCTTGGAGGGAAGCAACCTGAGCCAGAGCAGGCACACCCCTGAAGGGACCGTGGGTCATGGGCCACTGACATCACAGCAGGGTCACCATGGACAGACAATGTCCCATGGAAAACCCATGGTGGAGTGGAGGAAAAAAGTAAGAAGCAAGCAGCAGCACACACAGCCCTGGTTTCCTGCACTGCTAGTGCCTCACCAAAGGGTTTAGGAGTAGCTCAGCGTGACACGTAGCAAGACCAAGGTGAGTTTAGACCCTGAATCAGGGAAAAGAAGTGTTTTTACTGAATTAGAGCCTGGGGAAGAAAAGTGTTTCTTCACCAAGTATTTTCTTTAATTTTTTCCTCAATACCCAGATTTGTAATCAAAAGCAATAAAGTAAAATTCCCCAAAACACAACTGTTTTGCTCATAATGCCCTTATAAAGTACTCTGGCATATTTCTTAAGTTCTACATACCATGAAATCCCTTGTTAGAGAAAAAGGGTCGCAGGAAGGAAGTAGAGGGGCATTACTTGCCATAGCTGAACTGTCATTTGAGCCATGAGTTATGGTGCTGAGGCAGGTGCATTAAGATTCTCACTAAAAAGCATGATTAGATGAAGTGTGTAAAGCACCCTGTACAAGAAGTCACCTACACAGGGTGAGGGTGGGATGGGGGCAATGGGCACCACTCCGCTAGAGAGTTTTGGCCATGGGAAGAGGCTGGGCAGTGAATTCAGGTGTACTACTGTCAGTGGAAAATAAACTGGTCACACAGGGAGCCAGCACAAAGCAGATGCCACATCTTAAAATTCAAAGCTGTTTGTTTCCTGATAGCCTCCCAATGGCGGCGAGGCTTAAAGGTCTTCTGAGAGCCCTGACAGCGCAGACTGCCTTGTCTGCCCGCTGGCCGCAGGAAAGGGAGGATATGCCTTCCGGCTTCTTCTTTTCCCCCAAATTAACCAATTGGACGTGGTTTTTTTTCCTCAGGACCACGTGCAGAGTCAGTGACTGTGCCAGTTTTCTGCTTTGTCCCCACATATAACAAGTCTACAAAACACTTGGTGATCTGTCAAATTAACATAATGACAGGGATGAGGGAAAGATAAACAGAATTTTAAACTACAGACCCCTCTTCGATCACAGAAAGGACAGTTACGCAACTCCCGAGAGGGAGGGCGAACCCTATTTGATTAATTTGATCTTATAACTGCTACACTGAGTAGCAAAAGACTGATAAAATCTATTTTAAACAAAGAATGTAAGTCCTGCAGACTAATATTAACTATCCATCTACTGCCTGCTTCCCCAATTATTTTCTCTTCTTGAAGTTATGTTGATAAATCAGTTGTCTTCCTGTTTATTAAACCACGTGGCAGTCTGTTTATTTAATCAGCTCTTGGCCCATCTTCTAATTAAGGGAGATAATGATGAACCTGGCAGGGCACACGTTGTCCTCAGCTACACATTAAAATTCAAGATTATTTGCAATGTCTGCTTTTGTTTGGCAACTCCTTTCCATCTCTCTGACCAGCTGGAGGCAACCATTTTTTTTCCCTGCATTTCCACACTGCTGACACCAACCCAAGTCAAGGACAGGAAGATGGAAGCAGGTGGAGCTTTGCCAGTTTGCTGACATGGTCACTCCCCATCGCAGGTGAAACGTTTTTCTGGGAGAACCTGCATCCCAACAAAGTTAATAATACTGCATCACATGATGATCCTAAAGATAATTTTGTGAAGGGAGGGAATGCTGGAATGCAAGGGGAAAGCACACACCAGTTGGAGCACATTCCTAGCTTACTCTGAGGCTGAATGTGGGCCACCTCCTGCGCCACTCTCGCCCCAGTCCTTCATCTGTCTGCTTAGTGCAGGAATATTGCTGACCACCAACTGCAGCATTAAATCATTTTTGTGCTCTCTGCATTCCAAACCAAGCAAAGACCTTGTAATGGCCTTAAGAATAACTCCTTTCCTGCCTCTGAGATATCCTGCCCTATATCTTCCTGGTGACACATCCTCAGCATTTAATGGCTACAGCTAACCTAAGATCAGTAGTCTGGCAGGGAAGTTCTCTTTTGCAGGGCCCCCTTTGACCCCTTAGGGCACATTCAGACGGCATATTAAGTTCTCCGGTCCAGAAAGAAATCATAGATACATTGCAAGTTATCAATATAACTTGCACAATTACAAGGACAGGCTGGGTGCAGAATG
>NW_010241416.1:0-9946 GCF_000690775.1 Eurypyga helias
CCCAGGTGTGTGCTACATTTAGGAGTGGGGTTTGGGGAAATGCACCGCTTTGGCACTGCAAACATTTTTAATTTCTCAGCAAAGGACTCCAAAATATTTTGCGTGTTTAGGTGTGAGAAATGTTTGTGCCACGTTCAATAGGCTCTAAAAAGGGCTTTCAGGCCACCTGCTTTTTCCAGCCTGTGGGTGTCTCTGCACAGCTACAGACGCCCAACCACCCTTGGCTGCCCCAAGAGGAGATTCAGGATAAAAATGTCATGTTGCCATGTCAGCCCTGGGCTCCACTTCCAGTCACCCCGGAATAAAGGCCCTTGCGTGGCACAGTCCCTCTCCCCAGACAGATGTCCCACTCCAAAGAGATGGGATTTGCTCTGCAGGGGCAGACTCACCCAGACACGCTTACATTACTGAAGTGCATAAAAGGTGAGGTCAGAAGACGCCTCCCTCCCCCCCGACTGCAATGCAGGGCTGTTAAGACGTGTAGAACTGATATCGCACTCCCCAGCAGCCAACACAGCTCACAGTTAATGCCTGACACATCTGGATTGCAGCTGGAGATGTGCACCAGCCTGGCTGCTAAGCCGCTGACAGTGTGTGGATAAACACCACTGAGCTTGCTTTCTCATGGCAGTTTCTGGCACTGATCTCTCTCTTCTCCTTTCACTGAGGAGTTCCAGCTCCACTTACTTCCTCCTTTGCTGTTCTACAGTGAATTTTAGCACAGCGCTCTGTGGGAAGCACATGGGGATGTGCCCAAATTGGCTGTTCATGCGGGTCATGGAGGATGTCAGGCAAGAATGGGCAGCGTGTGCTCCACGCTTGGACAGGGCGGAGGTGGACAAGACCCGCAAGGTCAGCGAGGCCGTTCTCTAGCTCCCACTGGCAAAGCAGCTTTGCTCCCAGTGGAGCACGATCCCGACCGGTTTAGGTGAGCCTTGTGCAGGGGCTTTTCCCGCTGGGCCACGGCGAGCCTGCGTGGCAGGTCTGGTGCTGTGGTTTGCCCCTGGGCCAGCCCCTGGTTTTCTAAAGGAACCCAGTTCCCAGACACGGGTTTCTTGATTGCATCAGGCAGAAGCAAAGTTTTATTAGAGAAGTGTTTGCACCAGCAGGTACATTAGTGATCCTGACTAACTCTGAGTTCTAGCAATTACAGCATTACAGAAGCAGCAGAACGGAGGTGCCCCTCAACAGGCCCCTATAGATACATGGCAAAGCGTCGCTGGGTTACTTCTACTTTCTCTGTAGAGAGGCATGCAGTGAACATCGAGTGTTCTTGTTTTGGCTGTAGGTTCCTCTGTATCTCATCTTCTAGTCCGTTATTCCTCAATCACAGATTCTCCTGCAGGTCACTGCAGAAAAAGTACAGCAACATTAACTGATTGGAATGGAGAGGAAATCCTTCAAATAGCAGAATTTTGGTCTGTGTAGTGCCCTTGTTTCAGAAATACACTCTGCCGAACAAGAGCAGTTGGCAGACAACCCCGGCAACCCCAGAAATTCCCTAAATAATTGTGTTTTAATGGGAATTTGCACTTGGTGAAGTTACAGATTTGCTCTTCACTCCTTCCAGACTGTCTTGCTAAGCTGTTCGGCTGGTGTCTTCTTTGCTTCTCCTTCCAGATCTTTTCTTTATGCCTCATTTCCCCAGCTTTCACCTTTAAGTCCTACTGCTCCCCTGGTCTCTTGTTTGCGAACTGCTACTCCAGCTTGTCAGAGCTCTCTTTAAACCTGTCTCTTAGGGACACAGCCTACTTGGCACCGCAGTTGGCTCCATTCTAACAGATCGTAGCTGCAGTGTAGTAACTCTGGGAAGACACCAGTAACGTGTCCTGGGAGCGTGTGTTGTCTGCCGGCCATATGGCACAGGAACAGACTGACAAAACCCGTTTTCCTTTTGTGGAATCACAGCTCTTACCTTGTATATCGCCGGTCTTGCAGGGTGGGACTTGGGGCTGGCAGTGGGAAGATGAAGTTGTATAGGTGTGGCTTGTCCTAATGACTCCTCCTCCTACACCGGTTCCTACTCCGATTCCTCCTCCTCCGTGACTAGTGGGATAAATTTGATGAGAGAAATAGGGAATTTTAGAACATTACATGACACTGCTGACTGACTACGTGACACAAAGTCTCCAACTATGTCCCTTAGAGGGGTTAGGGTACTTTACATTGCACTCTTTTTTCATTTTCAGAGCTGCTTTGCATTTGTGCCCTCGTTTGGCATGAAAATGCAATGCAGCTTTGCAATTAATTCTTCTCTCGCCACCTCACTATAGAAAAGAGTGCTGGTGTGAAGCGTGTAGTTTGTAACTAGCAGTTAACAGATCTGGTTTCTCTGCTTTGCAAATCCCAAGGAGTGACACTGAGTTGACTCGAATGTTCATCACAGTCAATGAGACAACTTTTTCACCTGAGTGAAAGCATTAAGATGGACTAAAGATTATCTCAGATTCCCAGTCCATAGTACAGGTCCTTGATATTTTCATTTATTTCTTTATCCCTTTAGAGATCTACATACATAAGGTCCTGCTGTCCTCCTTCCAACAAGCACCGATAGGTCTGAATCTCCTGCTCCAGGCGGCACTTGACATCCAATAAGGTCTTGTATTCTTGGTTCTGGCACTCTATTTCCGTTCTTATTTCAGCCAATTGCTGCTCCACGCACGTGATCTGGTTCTGTAGCTCACCGAGGAGGGTGTTGTACTGGCACTCGGTCTCAGCCAGAGAGGATTCCAAGTTGTTTCTCTGATAAACAAGACAACCGAACAAAGAAACAACATTCCTGTAAGCGTCACCTGGAGGTTATTTCCAATACAAAAATGAAAGAGCTTTTCACCACCGTCGTGCTGGTCGGTAGGGCTGGCTGTGCGTGCCAGGAAACCCAGCAGTAACCGCGTCAGGGGGGTCAGCAAGCTCATCACTTACCTGGCTGAGCTGAGCTTGGAGATCGATTTCCAGGGCTTGCAATTGGCGTCTCAGTTCGGTGACTTGATTGTTGCACGTCTCTACCTCCTGACCGCTTGTAATAACCTCCCGATTCACCTCCTCAATCTGAAATCACCCACCAGAATAAAGAGCTTCAGAGAATATCTGTGTACTTTGGGCTGGCTGTCACAGAAGCAGAGGGTAGCTAGCAAAATGAAGGTGAACAGGGCGAGTTCTCTGTGCACTGGGCATTAGCCGCCGGCTGCCACTGCCTGGTCTTTTTACAAATCCCATTAACCTCGTGGCTATTAAGTGTCTTTAATCCAAATGTGGAATTTCTCAGATCCAAGAACACACCACAGGGCCTTGCGGCAAATGCTGCTGTCCCAGATGGGACATAACGAACTGGTCGGACAGGCCTGTGTCTCTGTGGAACACGGGGTGTAATGAGTGCTGATCTCAGCTTCATCACAAAGGAAGAGCTGCTTATTGTCTCCGCGTCTGTTTTCTGGGGTTCTCCTGTGCCCTGCACTGCCGGTCAGCTTGTGCCGCAGCAGCTTACCTTGCATTCATACCAATCCTCGACTTCCTTCCGGTTGCGCGCTATCAGTGTTTCATACTGGCATCTCAAATCCTCCAAGATTTGCCTGAGGTCTGGTCCAGGGCAGGCATTGACCTCCACGCTCACATCTCCAGTCGATTGTTTTCTCAGACAGTTCATTTCCTGGAAATACAGCCCAGATCAGACACATCCTGGCTTTTGAGAGACACGGCAGAAGGGCAGAGGGCTAAGAACAGCTCTCCCTGCAGTGCATGCCTCCCATAAAGCTCTGGAAGATGGTACAAGTGCTTTCCCCCATAAATCTGCTGGGTAATTTCTCTTCTCACCCGCTGGAGTCAGCAGTAACTTGTGCTCCCAACACCAGCACAGCCCTGAGAGGAGCAGCCACCCCTGCCCAAGCTCCCGCACCCCCAGGACCCAGACAGGTCTGAACCCGGGAGTGTGGGACGAGGGAGCTGTGGTGTGAGAGGGGTTGATCTGTGCTTTCAACATTAGAGCACACTGGTGCAGGCTCAGTTTGGCTCCCAGGGAAGGGCAGGACCCTACCTCCTCGTGGTTCTTCTTCAGGCAGGAGAGCTCCTCCCCCAGCCTCCCGCAGCGACTCCAGCTGTGCCTCCAGGTCACACCTGCACAGCGTCAGCTGGTCCAGGACCTGGCGCAGCCCGTTGATGTCAGCCTCCACGCTCTGGCGCAGGGCCAGCTCCGTCTCGTACCTGGTTTGTGCAAGAGCGCAGAAATTCAGAACAGTAACTTCTCACATGGGCTCCGTTCATGCAACCACCTCCTTTCCCCCTGCCTGCTCTCGACTGTGTGTTGTCCATGCTGAGTGCCCTGTGCACTAGGTTTCTGCACTGCAGCTGATCCCTGTTGTGCGAAAGCTTTTCTCCCCCATCTGTTCTTGTCCTGCTCCTGATCACTGTGTGTTTGACATCCCTTACTCAGCTGCATTTCTGGTTTGTTGATCCCAATCTGCACTGGTCTGTGATGGAAATGCACCAACTATACCACGAAGGACCACTCCCTCCAGTCGATCCCCGGCCCACACCAACACCACTGCCAAATGTTCTACCCGAAAATACCAATTAAGGGAGGGCTGGTGACCGAGAGCAAAACGCGTTTCATCACCCCATCCCGTCCTAATGTGGTGTTGTGGGGAAGCTTGTCTGAAGGCTCTGTAATTAGTGCCCTGAGACTCTGCAAGGACGATGTAAAGCAGCAGGGAGGAGGCAGGCGGGTTCCTCTGCACAGGGGGGCACTCACTTCACACGGAAGTCATCGGCAGCCATCCTGCTGTTATCGATGTCCAGGATGATCTTGTTGTTGTCAATGGTTGCGCAGACAATCTGGAAGAGAGCAGACCATGAGAGACGTCTCACCTCTCTCTGCTGCTATACTCTGCAGTTGGGTAGTAACTCTTCACAATTTCCTTTTTCTGTTGCCTTCTGAAGTACCCTTGTTCCCAGAGCAGAGCAGTTGCCGGAGGTTGCTTTGCCTCCTTAACTCACACCCAGTAAAGAGGTTGACTATGTAGAGGTTGGGAGTCGAGAGTCATGAGACAGGACTTCCCAGTTTCAAGGTCTGAAGGCAAGTTCTGAAGGTGCTTCATGAAGAATTGAACCTCAAGAACCTCCCTTGAGACATTAAGGCTCAGCTGACATCCAGGCTGGCATGTTCTTGGCTTCAAGCTTAAGGATCTTGAGGGAAGACAGTTGGAAGGTGTCTTTAAGCCTTAAGATCAGCCCTAGCTTTCATTGTGGAGATATTAGTATCAGGCACTTTGTGCCACCGCAGCAATCAGTTTTAAATCCTCAGCTTTTCCCACCTAGAATTTATAATGCTTTATACAGCATTTCCTATGTATGATTTGCTCTTGTTCTATAGTTCTCTTTGCTTTGCTCTTCCTACTGGGCTGACACCACGACATTTCCTCAGAGCACACTTGGTAATGCCCTACTTACAATTGTGTAGTGAAAACACGATGTAACAAAGCATCCTTTTCCTTTTCAAGAGTATTATCCCACCTTGCAGCATGCCTCTTGAACACACACCCACACTCCACAAGATCAGAGGAGAACTTGCCAAAATGTATGTTTGCAAAGAGGTTTAACAGCACCAACGTTGCCCCTAACAATAGCAGTAAGTTCTAAACACAAAACCAGAAATAAACTCTAGAGGAGGAACAGCTGAAAAGGGGGTTACCTGATTCTGAAGATCTTCGATTTCTTTGTAATAGCAGCTGTAGTCCCGGGGCTCGCAGGAGAGTCCCTGTGTAGCATACCACTCTCTGATCCTGCATTCCAGTTCAGCATTCTCCTTCTCCAAGCACTTCACCTTGTCCAGGTAGGAAGCCAGGCGGTCATTGAGATTTTGCATGGTGACCTTCTCATCGCAGGATGAAAGCAAACAGTCGCCACCAAGACCACCAACAACCACACCGCCTCCAAGGCCAAAACCCAGGCCATTGCCATAGCAGTTGCCACCTCCATAGCTCCCACCAGCCAAGCTACCAACACTCAGTCCCCCTGCATAATTCACTCCACCGCAGTAACTCCTTCCAGAAAAACCTCTGCCACTGCCTATCCCATAAGAAGAAATCCGTGCTCCACCACCACCACCAATGATACAGCTGCCACCACTGCTCCTGCCTTTGCTAGACATAGTAATAGTCTCCTTAATGTTGCAGCTCATGGTGACAGCAGTTGGAAATGCAAGCAGAAGCCCAAAGCAAGATGCACAGCTTGATATTAAATCAGACTGCGAGCTGTCTGCTGCAGCGAAACCCTATTTATACCTTCCACAGTGGGTGTCACCACTGATTCTTCTTCCCATAAGGCTGGCTACTCTAGCCGTCGGTGCCAAGAATAATTTCTCAAAGGGAAGTTTCCTTTCAAGAATCCTGGTAGACCAGGAAGATACTTTACATGTCTCTTGCTAATTTCAAAAATACATTAGCAATAATGTTTTATGAATCATCAGCTTTTTGTTTATGATGCAAACTTTACAACATTAAGCCAGGAAAAACACTGTCCTAAATTATATACCAGGAAGAAATCATTAAAGGTTATTGCATCAAAGAGCTCTTTATCTCTCATTAATTTATTTTCATTTTATTTTGAGTTGAATAAGCAGTTTTCATGCGAGGTGCTGATGTTGGAATATGTAAGATGAAAAAGAAAGAATAAATATGAAGTTTGACTCTCGAATGATGTATGAGGAATGATGTAAGAACTCTGTGGAAAGATCAGAGACACAGAGATTAACCTTTCAATCTCTCCGTTGGCAAAAGGACAACTCCAGAACACTGCTACGAGACAAGGGAGGCCATGGAGTGATCTCTTAATGGACATGGATGAAAGGTTCTTCCTAGGTGATTGTGGCTCTCCAGTAATTCCCAAAGGATTTGTTTCTCTGAGGAGAGCATAAGTAAGGGAAAAATACTTTAAATATTGTCCTTGGTTCTGTGAAAGATATTCCTGCAGTTTTCATCATTATGGATAGTGCTTGTTGCTAGGGAGGGTGGGTGTTTTGAAACAGAAAAGGGGAATGGAAACATCCCATGGGCAATTTCTCTGTCAGTATGTGCTGCATTTTAATAAGAGGCTTGGGAATACTGTCCTAGGAAATATAAAGATGGAATTGCTGAAACAGCTGGCAGAACAATGGTTGCCCAATTCACTTCTACACTGGCTTGGAGAAGATGGATTAAGTGCAAACTGGAAGTTCTTCTCTACCACTAAACGTCCCCAAATCTTAACTAGGCAGAGAAATTAAAAAGTAAGAACCCTTTCAATCTTCTGACATCAGAATTCAGGCTAAGCTCATTTTCCTGAGACGCTTTGCTAAGACTCGAGAGCAGTGGCCTTCTCTCTGGGGAGAACATGCTTCTGCCAGCTGTTGAGCAGGCGCCGGGCATTCCACAGCTTTCTGAAGCCAGCCAATTCTCCAAGCCTGCTTCACCAGGGAACACGGGAGCTCAGACTATTGCTCAAATCCTCACTCTGGGTCAGGACTGTGGCTTGGAATAGCTGTTATTGTGGCAAATAAATAATCCCATTTACTGAAGGACTAAATTATCCCAGTGTTCGTGGATTTCCCCCTCATTCTATTGCTCCTCCTCTCCTTATTTCTGTTGAAAAGATGCCTCCCCTTATCTCTGCATCCTTGGATGTTACTTATCCACTACAATGAAATCCAGCAGCATTCCAGTGATATCTCCAGCAGGAGACAGAGGTTTGGAGAGACTTGCTCAAAGTTATTTACCCAAAGACAAGGAGCTCGCCTCCGGCAGAGTCGGCAGTTGAACCTAGGGCTCCTGTGTCAACTGCAGTGCCTGGATGTCAGCCTGCCCTCCCTTCCAAGCTGTGCTCCCCTCAGCCCCTACGTGCACAGGAGCAAAGCCCAGAATAGGTAAAACTCTAGTAAAGTTGTTGTGTATAGGAAGGAATACCTGGATTTCATTACTGGGACTGGAGAACATAATTGGAGTCAGGGTGTGGCGGTAAGAATGAACCGAAACTGGTGTACTATTGCAACGCTCGAAGCTTTGCCCGTCTTACGTGTGATTCTTCAGGGTTTCCCAACAGCTGTCTGCAGCAAGCATCTTTCCTCTCGCCACAGTTATCATTTAGCACATCAGAGTAATGCAGGCAGAAACATGGAATGACCTACTCCTTTGTGGGAGTGGAAGATGTCTACATGCCTGCTGTGGTAGCTATTGCGGAGAGCAGCGGATGGCCTCTACCCTCTGGAGACACACTGGTCCCCTGTGGGCCTGTAGCTTTATCCCTCAGACCCACCTCCTTCTGCTCCGGGTCTCCAGCAGGCGCCTTTGCCTGCTTGCTCTCTTCCTTGCCGTTTTTTCCTTTTTGTCTTCAGAAAATGGGGGCACTGGTTAAGCTAAGATAAAATTAGGTAATTGTTCTGAAGACCTTAAAAAATAAATTGAGTTTTCCTTGCTATTGTCATTCAGTTATTTGAACTCATAAGTTTCCTGGGTCTGTCTCATTAACACAAAGAAATATGGAAATCTCATGGAAATGTAATTTCCAGCTCAAGGTTCGCAGCTCCGTAATTTGCAGCTCCTTAATATATGGGTTGTTTCCAGGGTGTTTTCTGCTGGGGAACTGGTTATCATAAGCTACCTTCTCATGAGCTGCTTTCCAGACGCTCCCCAACTTGCAGGTCCACAAACAACATCACAGTGTCTTAAGAGCTGAGTCTCTGCACCCCAGGGGGCTCTCCAGAGGCATATTCATAAAGTCAGCATCATTAGAGTCCTCCTGGCCATGTCATTAGGTCTCTTTCACCTCTCAGGAATTTGGGACAGATCCTTAGGGAAAGCACACGCTTTGTGCCTGCCAGACCTGGTGGGAAGGATGGGAAGGCCTTCGATAGGAGTGCAGGGAATCAGGTGGAGCAGCTAGATGTCAGCAGCAGTTCGCAAGAGCAGGAGCTAGCCCAGGCCTGGTGGGAATCACCTGGGGCTCCCAGAAGACAGCGGCAAGCTCTGTATGCTGTAGGTAGCCCAGAGCCCCCAGAAGACTGCAAACTGGAAAAGGGTCCTTACAGTATCTTTCTATTTTTAGCAATGAGAGTGTGAGGATGGGTAGGTTGGGAAGGATTGAGGTCAGGCAGGGCAGCAGTGGACTGACTGTCTTTTCTTGCACTGAACAGGGGAGGAGAAGACAATGGGAATGGGAAAGGGATTTATTTTCCCACTTCTCAGCCCGAGCTCTGAGAACAACTGGGATAAGAGTCCCATCAATGGAAATTCGCCATTACACCCACGATAAGTATCTCTTTTGATCTCTTGTGAAGTAGACATACACAACTACTGAGAGATTTCTGAGATTGTCTGGGACTTTCTGTAGGCTGGAACTGATCAGTAAAGACTTGATTTAGAGTCTTTGTTTAAAACCCTCCACCTACAGCCACTCTTTGGAGTCAGTACGCAATCGTTCCAGTGCTACGTTTCCTTATTTTGCTCCAGACCTGGATACCGTTGGGTTCAGTGACTGGTAGATTAAATAGAAGAAATACGACTGAGCCGTCTTCTCTACGCGGTCTTTAAGGCAGGAGAAGGGCACCTTTCACCTGCTCCCTGGTACAGTAATGGTTGAGCTTCTTCAGACACTTGCTACCCACCGGGGTTGGAGACGCTGCTCTCCTGGAAGGTTTGATGTTGTTAAGGCTGTTTCTGTAGCAACAGAGAAATTGGTGTCTATATAAAAGAACTGACACTAGAAAAGTGTGCCAGACTACACTGCATCCTGAAACGTTTTGTCTTTATACTCTTTCTCCTGGTCCTCGGAGGCTGGCTGTTCCATAATCTCCAGCTCTCGATGGCAAAGGAATAACCGGAGTTTTGCTTAGCCAGGTCATTGCGTAAGTGAATATGACTCTTTCTGTGACAGCCCCATCGCAGTGTTCCAGAAGTAACAGCAGCCACATCCCGTGCTGCTC
>NW_010241416.1:9977-34076 GCF_000690775.1 Eurypyga helias
CCCTGCCGGTTCCATGTAAAACTGATCACCAACAGACAATCCTCAAAACACCCTCCAGCTCATTATGGCTCATAATGACTTTTAACTGAAAGCTCTCCAAGCCCAGGGTGACTCTGCAGGCTCACCGTGGCCGGTTCCCAAGGCTGCACCCACCAGAAACGCTCCGGGGCCCTGCGTCACCCAACGGCTGCCCCGCATCCCTAGCCCAGGTCAGCGGCAGGGTGCACGCACACTACCAGCCCGGTCCGTGCTGACCCAGCATCAGCGACGCGGCTGCTGCTCGAGGCCCAAAGGAGGGAGCGATCTTTGCTTTGCCTGGGAGGTTTCAGACCTGATGGCTCTGTGTATCCAAAGGCCCTGGATGGCTTTTTTCTCCATTGTACTCTCTGCTGAGCTGCGCTTTGTCAGCCCCTGTCCTGCCCTCTCCGCTTCTCCAAAGGTGTGTTTCATGGAATTACTATCAACAGTTCCTGATGTTCAGGTTGAAACTCTTTGAAATAGAAGGTAAATGACTCAATCACTATGTGAACATAGATAGGAAGGAAACCTTGTGCCTCCAGTCCTTTTCCCAAAGGGAAGATTCCTATAAAATGAAAGGGCTAGGTCGGAACGTAAGCCGTGTCAGCAGAAATTGTATCAGTTGTGGAGACCAAGATTTCCTCTTCAACCTAATCCCTGTTCCCAGGCTGGATGATGAGGTGGGAGAGGGCACAGCCGGGATGTGTCAGCACTAGGCTGGGGCTGAGGCAATCTGCTCCAGATCACCAACTTTCAAAAGTTTCCTAAGATAGTGTTTTAGCACAGCGCTCTGTGGGAAGCACATGGGGATGTGCCCAAATTGGCTGTTCATGCGGGTCATGGAGGATGTCAGGCAAGAATGGGCAGCGTGTGCTCCACGCTTGGACAGGGCAGAGGTGGACAAGACCCGCAAGGTCAGCGAGGCCGTTCTCTGGCTGCCACTGGCGTTCTCTGGCGCCCACTGGCAAAGCAGCTTTGCTCCCAGTGGAGCATGATCCCGACCGATTTAGGTGAGCCTTGTGCAGGGGCTTCCAGCTTTTCCCGCTGGGCCACGGCAGAGACTGGCTGGCCTGGCTGGGGCTGTGGTTTGCACTTGGGCCAGCCCCTGGTTTTCTAAAGGAACCCAGTTCCCAGACACGGGTTTCTTGATTGCATCAGGCAGAAGCAAAGTTTTATTAGAGAAGTGTTTGCACCAGCAGGTACATTAGTGATCATACCACTGGTTTACTCCAGCAATAGTCATAGCAGTTGGGCACACGCAGCAATACAGACTGGAAAAAGCAAGTAGCAAATTAAAGCAGAATGTGGCCCAACGCTCTGCTTATCCTGACACGTTGCTTAGCATGGCTGAGTAATATGAAAGAGCATGCTCCTCGCTCTTTGCAGAAGCACACAGTAAATATTCTCTCTCTTCATCCATGGCTCTGCTTCAGGGTTCTCTTGTTGGATATTCTCATTTCTCTGCTTAATCACAAATCCTTCTGCAAGGCACTGGAGAGATCAAAGGAAACATTACATTGTTTACCACTAAAATAGATTCTTTCCCACACTGTCATTCTATACTTGGGATCACTTCAGGAGCCAGTTCCATTAGAATTTCAGACAAAGCCTGTCCCTTCCCAGATGGGTCTGACTGTTGCCTGCCAGGCAGGCAGATGGGATTTGTAGCCAGCTGGAGCATGTTCTGCCCTTCTACATAAAAATGCCCAATGGGGGAAGCTGCAGGCATGGCACCAGCAGAGTCTGGATGTGGGAACAGCACCAGGTTCTTGCCGGACCAAGGGCCCTGCTCACACCCATTCTCCTGAACCAACTGTCCCCGTATTTATTAATTTCTTTTTCTGTTTGGCTGGCAGTTTCCCCTTGAAAACGCACTAGTAGTTTTCTGCCAGTATTCCCATGACTCCTGCTTTTTTCTTCCTGATTTCTAGACACTCTGCTTTCTCCTCCTCCTTCCTTTGTCCCAGATTTCATGGCAGTCTTTCTCCATGTCCTCTGTGGCTTGCCCGCCTGCTGACTCTGTTCTGTCCTTCTTTCCATTCCTCATCCCCCTCCTCCCTCACGCTCCCTGGCAGGCACAGCCACTGCGCTCGCAGCTTTCATCACGAGCTCGTCCTAGCCACTCCTCCCAGGCCTCCCAGCGTGTGTTTCCCAGTAGCACAATAAAACTTTTAAACAGCACCTTCAAGCTATGTGGGAAAGATCTTTGTTGCAGCCTGTCCTTCTTGCATTAGACAGGCTGTGGGGATTTTGGAGAGCATTGCAGTTCTTACCTTGTATCTCCGCAGCTCCACAGGATGGCATCTGGGAAGATGCTGTGTACGTGTGGCTCGTTCTAATGATACCTCCTCCTCCTATTCCACTTGTTCTCGCAACTCCTCCTCCTAGACCCGACGACTGACCAATTCCTCCTTGCTGACTGGGGGAACAGGAACATAACATTTTAGCGAAGGGAATGACAGATAACCCCGCACTGTGGGGTTTCATTGTCCCTGCTGCTCTCAGTCTCCAGAAAAGCAGCAGAATCCCGCAGTGACCTTTCTTCTCGCGGCAGTGGCTGGCACAGGGTGGGGAGGCAGATTATCGGCACTGATTACCAGGCAGCCCGACTAAGTCAGTGAGGGGGAAGGATCTGTGCAGTGCCTCCACCTATTGCTTTTTTGTTAAAATACCCAGGACACAGGTATTTTCTTGTATCATTTGGTGGGTCTCAAGCCTACTTACATGAGGTCCTGCTGTCCGCCCTCCAGCAAGCAGCGGTACGTATGGATCTCCTGCTCCAGGCGGCATTTGACGTCCAGCAGGATCTTGTACTCTTGGTTCTGGCACTCCATTTCTGCTCGCAGGTCGGCCAGTTGCTGCTCCACACACGTGATCTGGTTCTGGAGCTCAGCAAGGTGGTTGTTGTAGCGGCACTCTGTCTCGGCCAGCGAGGATTCCAGGTTGTCCCTCTGAGGAGGGCACAGTACAAATACAGGTGTGAGAAACACTCCACTTAAACCCTGAATACTTACATCAAAGCACAACTGTGAGTTTTAGGCCAGCTCACCACCCACCTGGCTGAGCTGAGCCTGGAGATCGATTTCCAGGGCTTGCAATTGGCGTCTCAGTTCGGTGACTTGATTGTTGCACGTCTCTACCTCCTGACCGCTTGTAATAACCTCCCGATTCACCTCCTCAATCTGAAATCACCCACCAGAATAAGGATGTTAGGGAAGGTGTAATGTAAGTCAGATTAAGTATTAAAGGACATAGAAGCTAGCAAAAAACGTGAAATGAGAAAGCTTTGGGTGAACTCCCTCATCCTAATGGAGTCTGAGCCCTGATCGTCATTTCTCTTGCTCGTCTGATAGTTATTCTCAATACTTACTGCTTTTTAAAGAGTTCCTGCCTCAAGTCTCACTAACATGCAGCCCTTCCCATCACCCCATGAAGAGGAGGCAGAGTGACAGTATCCCCTGTGTCACTTGGTCGATTTGAACCAATGCTGAGCGCTGTTACCGGACGTTGTATGGTTTAATGTGTATTCAGTCACCGTGGAGCCACTGCCTGGGTGTTAGCCGAGGAAAGTCAGAGCTGTGTAAGTTTACTCACCTTGCACTCGTACCAATCCTCGACTTCTTTGCGGTTGCGCTCGATCAGCGTTTCGTACTGGCACCTCATCTCCTCCAGGATCTTTCTGAGGTCTGGGCCGGGGCAGGCATTGACCTCCACACTCACATCTCCCGTCGATTGTTTCCTCAGACAGTTCATTTCCTGGAAGCACCACCCAGACCATGTCAGTTTTTAGGAAGGAAAATCTGCGGGAGCTCAGCTCCCTGTGGGGAAGAGCAGAGCCCCTGGCAGCCCTGCAGCTCCCAGTTTACTCATGTCGTCTCCACCGACCCCCTGCCCCTCCGCAGCCAGCACCCCAGGGGTGGGGACCACAGGGAGGGGGGGCGATGGCTTTTGGCACAAGCAGGACAGGGCCTTACCTCCTCGTGGTTCTTCTTCAGGCAGCAGAGCTCCTCCCGCAGCGACTCCAGCTGTGCCTCCCGGTCAGACCTGCACAGCGTCAGCTGGTCCGTGAGCATGAGCAGCTGGTCCAGGACCTGGCGCAGCCCGTTGATGTCAGCCTCCACGCTCTGGCGCAGGGCCAGCTCCGTCTCGTACCTGGGAGTGACAAAAAAATGAGGAGTCAGTGTCTGACACCACCATTTGCCCAGAAAAGCAGTCTGAGACTTGCGCCATCAAATCTGCTCTCAGCGTGCCTTCTCCGGAGCTTTTCCACCAGGGCGGAGGCGTCACACACTGCGCTTCTGCGCTCCAAGAGGAAAAAGCAAAAGCCTCCCCTTGGCAAGACACCTCGTACCAGAATGGCAGCCCAGGGGAACCCACGCCGCGCCCTCTCTGCCAAGCCCGTCTGCTTTCTGCAGCGCTCTAATCTCCCCTCAACCACATCTTGTGGTCCCAAACTTTCCATCCTGGAACTGCCACTAGTTGAGCAGCTCTAGACGCAGCGGATGAAGGAGCTTTTCTGCGCAGCCTCCAGCCTGCCCTGACCAGAGGATGACGGGAGACCTGAGCTCCCGCTCTCCAGCTCTGCGAGCGGAGCGCGGTGACGGAGGACAGGGACAGCAGGGGTGTACTCACTTCACTCGGAAGTCATCGGCTGTCATCCTGCTGTTGTCGATGTTCAGAATGATCTTGTTGTTGTCTATGGTTGCGCAGACAATCTGCAAAAAGAATATTCACTCCTGAAGTCTCTTCCCTGCATCCGCAGGCTGTGTTGTGCCCATCGACCGGAGCTACCAGACCTCACCGCTTTCTCTCTCTGTTTTTTAGCTCTGGGGAGCAGGCGGGGGTGAGCTGGGGAGCAGCAGCCACCAGGGTGAGCATTAGGTGAGGGATGGTGAGGGCATTAAAGTGATAAAACACCTGGTTCAGCTGCAGGCAGACAGGGAGGTGTAATAGCGGGGTCCAGCACGTGCCACAGTCCACCCAACCTTTGAAGTCTAAGCCTTACGTGCATGGATAAGAGATTTAAAAGCTTTGGTTCGAGACTTAATTATAAGTCTGTTTCATTCCGTCTGTTTGCTGGATTGTTTTCACTTTATCCTTCTTTGTGCGTTGACATCCTAGAATTTTTGCCAAACACACTTTGCGAACGTTTTTAATTTTAATTTCCATGCTCAAGATGTGTTCTGGCAATGCTCTCTTTGTTCTTATTTTTAATTAGATGTCCAATATTTCCCAATTCTGTAGCAAAGCGTAAACTTGTAAAAAAGGGAAATAGCACTTATCTGGAATTTAGCTGGAATTCTGCAAGATTGATGACAGAATAATACAAATTCAGGCAAATGAAAACGATACATTATTTATTTCTCTCTGAGTTGCTGTCTTGGCATACATCTATGTAACCCCCTTGGCACAAACCTAGGTTAGAAAGGCTACTGAGCCAATCCAGGTGTACGCCATGAAGGTAGAATTTCCCCCTTTGAACATCTCTGGTGAGTAAAAGCAGTGGAAACGGTCCAAACACCCAGGATTTACCTTTGAGCTGCAGGGCTTTCTGCAGGCTGTTGTCTCAATGGCTGCTTACAAAAAGCATTTTAAAAGGATGAGGTGTTCCCCTTGATAACTGCGTTACGTTGTGAACAAGCACCGTGGGAGACGCTCACAAGGAGAAAAGCAGCAGAGAAATGATGTTACCTGATTCTGAAGATCTTCTATTTCTTTATAATAGCAGCTGTAGTCCCGGGGCTCACAGAAAGGGCCCTGCTTGGCATACCACTCCCTGATTCTGCACTCCAGGTCAGCATTTTCTTGTTCCAGGCACCTCACCTTGTCCAGGTAAGAAGCCAGGCGGTCGTTCAGGTTCTGCATGGTGACCTTTTCGTCACCAGAAAGAAGAATGCCATCACCAGCAAAACCACCTCCAACTACCCCTCCACCAAGACCAACACCAAGGCCACCTCCAATGCCACCGCCAAAGCGAGCACTGCCACCGCTGAATCCAACGCCCGAGCATCCTCCGAGGACAGCGGCTCCTAAGCCACCTCCGTAGTTTCCACCAACCACACTGCCAGTGGTCAGTCCTCCTCCGTAATTCACACTACCACAGTAGCTTCTCCCAGAAAACCCTCGGCTACCACCTATCCCGCAAGTCGTGTATCTTCCAGAAGAGACCGAGGAGATCCGTGCTCCTCCACCACCACCGCCACCACCAATAACACAGCTACCACCGCTTGTCCTGCCCCTGAGAGAGCCCGTTGTCTGTTTAATACTACAACTCATGTTGAGGACAGCTGCAGATCCAACCCAAAGCCCAAAGCAAGATGCACAGCTCGATACTGAATCAGACTGCAGGTCGTTTGTTGTGCAGATCTCTATTTATACCTCCCAAAGGGGGTGTCACCTACAGGGTGTTTCTTCTTCCCACGGGGCTGGCTAGTCTGGCTGTTTATGCCAAGAATAAATAGCCTATAGGCAGTTTCCCTCTAGAAATCCCAGTTCACAAGGAAGATACTTTACATGTCAGCAGCTTATTCCAAAAAGTAAAATAATGTTTTATGAGTCATAAGCTTTTTGTATGATGCAAACTTTACAACAAGTCAAGAAAAAAGTTGCCCTAGATTATGTACAAAGAAGAAACATTGGTATTTATAACATCAAAGTGCCTTTTATCTTTCATTAATTTGTATTTATTTTATTCTTAGGCCAATAAACTTTTTTATATTACATGCTCTGGTAGAGTACGTGGAACAAAAATGGGGAATTAATATAAATTCTCACTTCTGAAAAGAGTGAAGCATAGCGACCAGAGAAGACCAGGGATATGACGGTGGAGACGGCTGTCCCCCGGCACAGTGACAGGCAGTAGGTCTAATGCACCCTTTACTGTGAGATTTCTTACATCACTGAGCTAACTCCCCCACGTGTGGCTTGCACTTCTCTGGTCATGCAAACACAAGAAGTCAACTTGCTCACAGTCTGCGAGGATCGGGCTCTCTGCCTGGACGTGACACAGACTCGATGCAGGCTGAAGGGTACCAAGTACCTCGCTGAAGTTAATTTTCAATTACTTAAATTGCTGTCCATGATGCCTCCAGTTGTGGCGATCGTAGCTGAAGAGATGACAGGAAAAGGACTTCCGTGGGTGATATATCCAGTTCCCTGGATGGACTGGGACGTGATCCCTCAGGTCTTTGCCATTGCTAAGATTGTGCGTTCTGCATTTCTTAGCTGGGTTTGTCAGAGCAGTATCAGGTATTAGTGCAGCCTGGCTAGCCATGGGAGCGTGTTCTTCGAAGCCAGGCGAGGAGTAGCCAGGGGAGCGCTCGGAGAACTGGCTCCACCAGCACAAGTGCCTTTCTCCAGCAGACTGCTGTAATGCGAGGATATTCCGCTCTCCCGGGGACGGAGGCTTCTGTTCCCTACAGGATGGAATTCCCAAGCAACTCTTACTCACAAGAACCCTTTGGCTCAAGCATGTCCATATTTACAGGAGCAATTGTGATAAATTCTCGTTCGTGGTGAGTGCGACACCTGACAGGGAGCCCTGAGAGCAGCCCTCCCCCCCGGGCAGAAGGGCAGAGAACACCCACACTCGCATGCCAGGCCACCTCTCACTGGTGGGAAGGCATGCTGCGTATAGTTAGCCGGCTCTGTCACCTTGTAGGAGAGTGTCCCCAAGCACATATAGATGCGCTCATCTTCTCACCAGCGTGCTAGGACTCTCTGCTCTCCAGTGAGATAATTTATTTCTTTGCTTAGATCAGAAATGATAAAAGGACGCCTACCCAAGGCTGGCAGCATCCTAGAATATTCATTATTCGTATGCTGCAGTGAATTAATTTGCTCAAGGACAGAGCCGGAGTCTGCCAGAGCTCAGGTCCCTAGCTAAGGCTGCGGTGCCGGCAACACGAGCCCATCCTCCCCCTGGAAACACAGCCCCGTGCTCCCCACACAGCCTAGGCTCACAGTAGTGAAAATCACGAGCAAAAAGGGGGCCGGGGAGTAAATCTGCCTTTCACCCGTCATTCTGGGGAATAGAGCTGAAGACGGTGTGGTTGTACGAGCCAACAGAAACTAAGTGATGTCTGGGTTGTTCGGGGCTTGGCTTCTGCTGGGTAGGATTTCAAAGTTCCCTAATAGCAACGTACAGAGAGCAGGGCTCTGGGCTGAGGGTGCCTTTGTTTCCCTTTCAGAGTCTTAGGTTTGGGAGACATTGCAGATATTGGACATTTCTCTCGGGGCGGCGGGGGGAAAGGAACACCTACATCTCCTCCCTTCAGCAGGTACCTAAAGGAAGAAGGAATAGGTCTAGCTCCACAAAACCAACTGGTTTGCATCATCAACCGACCTCCTACCTGTGTCCTGGCTGAAAGGTCCACAGGCAGCTGAATCCCATTTCACCCAGGCAGGTCAGAAACGATCATACAGTTCTTCCAAAGTACTCACATTTGGGATACAATTACATTCTTTGGAGCTTTACTGAGCTCCTGCCAGTTTCACTGGGATGTGGAAGATGGGGCTGATGATCCAAAAGCCAGTCCTGACTAACCAGCCGGTATTTGGGACCAGCTGGGTGTTCCTCTGCGCGTGTGCAGGGTAGCTGCAGCTGGGTTTGCTGCGGGCGGTTTCACTCCAAGCACTGTGGTATCGCCCAGCTCCTTCCACCGCGTCAAGGCTCGGGGGCTCAGCACCGGGACCTCAGCCGGAGGCGAGAGTGCGTGTTGGCTGGCAACAGGGTTCTCAGCTTTCTCTCTCTGTCAGCCATCGTCTTGCTCTGAAACATCCACCAGTACCAGCTTTTTTTCCCACTGAACTGATTCCTTTACGTCCGCTCTTGTTATTATCTGTATCCCTAGAGCTTCAGGGCACAGCCTTGGGGCAGAACACTGTTAGGAAAGGACTGAACAAGTCTAAGGCGTCCCGAAAGGATTTACAGCCTAAGTGTAAGGGAGGAGGAACGGAAAGGTCTTGTACAGATGGGGAGAATGAAGCAGGGGAGGCTGTTGGCTGGCGTGCTCAGCAGCGGTCTCAGCACAACGCCAGCGCCAACTCCAAGTCTGGAGGGCAGCGTGCAAGCGCAGAGACACGAAAGTGGATGCAGAGGCAGTGAGTGTAAATCGTGCCACATAGCGAGGGGCAGCTCAGGGGAGGCTGTTACATCCTCAGGTGATGTCGTGGGCCGTGGAGTTGGGCCCTGTGGGAACGGCGACGGTCCCTCCGCGCAGCCGATCTCCAGAAGGTCAGCCCGTCTCTTCCGCGCTCTGCTCACCGTAGGTGTCGAAGCTGATAATGCTCCCTTGTGTCAACTACAAGTAGGGTGTGTCTGATTTGACAGGACTTTGCTTTCATAAGCATTGCTTCAGTGATGTTTGTGCAAGCACACCGAATACGATTTTATCTTGTCACTTGTAATTACCATTAATAATTTGCATAATCGCCATGGGGCATCACTTATTAAACGCTTCTTTGATGTGATACTGAGCCGGCTCCAGACCTCATGCTCCCATCCTCCAAATGCAGACCATGGCTTTTTTCTGGCCAATGACTCACTGCTTTATACCACCGTGTTTAGCAAAATTCCTGTAAGGCAAGTGAAATAATTATCACAATGAGTGTGGTAACAGCATGATCCTACATCTTAAATGCACCTCAGAGACAGGGTGATTACTCTCAGTTTCTTTCTTGCTGACGGCTCGCATCTCCAGACAAGCTCTGAACGTTTGCTAGCTATGAAGGAGAAGCTCAGCAGAACATGAAGGTGGACAGAACCAGATTTCTTCCTGCTATGGTTCATTTTGGGGAGGGTTTTCACTTCCTCCCAGCACCAGTGCAGCCAGACTCCCCAGCGTGTACAGCTCTGGATTACTGCCGGTTATCACGGCAAGGAGGGGTCCCAGCGAGTTTGTACTGGGGCAGGGGGGGCACTGATGGGTGAACACCACTGCTGCAGTGCCACTCATGTGTGGACAGTGTGGGGTGTAGGTCGGGAGGGAAAACAAGGCTTCAGCCTGTGGAACTGGAGTACTGAGGGGCTTCCTGCGCTCAGACCCCACACAGGGGGACAAGAGAGACCGGCAGCCAAGGCTGGGGGCCAGCAGAGCCTCCCCAGGGTGTCTTTTAGCTTTATTTCATACTTACATGAAAAACTCTTCTAATTCCCATAAATTTTCAATATGTGGTTCATACTGGCAGTTTAAATGATATTATTCAGAATAATTATATTATTGAGCTGAGAAATGTCCTGTTTGATTACAGCAGCAGTTTACTCATCTGTGTAATTCTTTTTAAATGTCACACAAGCCAGTAAACAAAAATACAAACCCCAGAGATAGTTGCTGTGGGTGGGGGTGAGACTGTAGCTGTCTGTGTGTTTTATAAAAGAGACTTTTATAGAGAAATTACAGTTCATACATCACACCAGAATAGGGGCTGCTATTAAAGCAGCACAGTGCCTGTAATCAGGTGTAATTGCTTGTGCAGCGCACCCCTTAACTCAGGGCTGATTTCCAGCATCGGCAACTTGCAAGACTAGTTGTTTTCTCTGTTTCTTCACTGATGTCTTAAACCTCTGGCATGTTCATTCCTCAGGGACTTTTTCTGACGGTGTTGTAATTCACAAGTCTCTCAGAGACCATATCTGCTAGAGCAATCCCAGCGCGTCGCATCTGCAGCCACGGTCGCGGTGTTGATAGCTCCTGCAGACCAGCCTGAGCTGATGGAACTGCTCTTCTTCTCCCCCGGGCACCCACCCTTGCTCTTTTTATCCTTAGATTCCTCTCCCAGTCTCGCACCTCCAGCCTAAGGCTCTGTCTGTCTTTGAGATACCCATTCCTTCTTGCTTTACAAGATTTGCACGCTGGAAACTAGCAGACCGAGCTCCTGCAAGCTGCAGCACCTCTGAGCTGGTTGAGCGACTGAGGGTGCAGAATGCGACCAAAGCCTGTCTGCAGGAGACTGCAGTCACCGTCACTTCTTGTCCTCTTGTGCCATGCACTGTCCCCTCTGCATTTCATTTATCCTCTCTTCCCGTCTCTTCCTTTGCTGTTTCCACAGCCATCATTTCCCATCACTGTTGGTCTCCAGGTTATCGACTCATTGGGCAGGGAAGGCATCGCTTTATTCCTGCGTTGTATCTAGTGCGGTGACCTTAGAGCTGCTGTGTAAACACCGAGGCAGGTTAATTAATCCAAAATGCATGGTATAACTAGCATTGCAGGGATGGGAGATACAGAACTTAGTAGAGAAAGTGTTTCACAGGAGCCTTGTCCAGCAGCTCGCTAGACCAATTACCCCCCCAGGGCTAACGAGCGGCCATCCCGCTGGAGCCAGGCCCTCTGTGCTGGTGTGGCCGCAAGGACATGACCTGCGACTTGGAGCATGCGAGGTGACACGTGAGCAGACAAGGCTTTCACAGAGCAAGACACAAAATGCCCGTCTTTACCACGATTTTTGCCAAGAGCTCTGTGTGGACAAGCTTTGGCTTTTCCCATGTTGTCACTCTAGAAACCTCGGAGCTGTTTCTTTAGACACGGGCACTAATTCGGACTCGTTGTACCCCTGAGGTATTCCTGTGTGAAGCCTTCGCATGAGACCTCTGTGGCAGGGTGGTCGTCAGACCCCATCCGAAATCACGACAGAAACAGGCCAGGACGAGAGCAAGGACTGGACGTGCCGTTCACAGCCTGACGCGGCCGTTGGGGGCTGCAGCCAGGGGAAGGGGACGGGCTGGCCCTTGAGGCTTTGCCTGCACAAGCAGCAAAACGCAGTTGTGTTCTCGGAGGTGTTTCTAATTCCTTTCTCTGCGGTAATAAACTACCAGCACCAGCTTTTCCTGGCTGTTTATTGTATCTTACTTTTAAAGCAATTCTCTCCCACATACTCCTTTGTCTCAGCCTTTTATCTCCCCACGTGTTGCCAGCTGGTTCTTCCTGTTTGCCTTTTTTTTATTTAGCATTTTCTTTGGGAATTTTTCCTCCACCAGGAGGGTGTGTCAAGTCCAGCAGAGCCTTGTTTGCAAAATTAATACTTGAGTAGGATTGGGGAAAACTTGTTATTCTTGATTTTATCCTGTTACTACACATTCATTATAGCTCAAAGGTGCTGTGTATTACATTATATTATGTTGTATTATGCTGTATTATGCTGTGTTATGTCATATTATATTACATTACGTTACATTATCACACACCTACTTTAATGAAAACTCAGTTTTCACTCAGACGTCTCGTTAAATAGAAGATCATCAGTCAAACTGCCCTGAAACTCCTTTCCTGCACTCTCCAGGCCCCCTGAATGTTTCTTTCCTCATCACCTTCTACTTCGTGCCTTAGCTTGCTCTCAGCTCTGGCAGCAAACATCCCTTTCCACAGCATCATCCCGTCCCTCTGCCCCATCCTCCCGCAGCCGCCCCTCCAGCACCGGCCTGCAGCCGCTGAATCCAACAGCAGCGCTGTGACTGATGGGAACGGTGCATTTTTCTCTCTGTCCCCTGTAAGGATCGCTTTGTGGAAATAGATGGGAGAGATTTCTAACCAAAGGTGTATCAGAAACATAACTACCCGTGTGACAATTTTTTTAATACTTGTCTATTCATCTACTTGTAGAAATTCTCAGGTTCAAGGCTGTCAGTAGTAGCAAAGTTTTATTAGAGAGCAGCTGTGGTAGTTGTGAGACAAGTGATGGCAGAACAGATTAGCCCGAGTGAAGAGCAGTGATTGGATCAGCGCAGCGGCAGAGGGTGAAGAGCGCAGGCAGCGTGGCGGCAGGGAGGCAGCCGTTCTGCAAGGTCCCTTCCGGCTGGTGCCATAAGCAGAACTGACAACTGACGGGGTATTTTTGCCTTGTTATTTCCAAATGGTTTGTTCTTCCAGAGACCTCCTCGGGGGATGTGTGGTGGGGCTGGCAGGGATGCTCTCTGCTCTGCAGTGACCTGTGGAGGAGGAGCTGGAAACGTTACTTTGTGAGGGGCTTCCTCCGCCTACCCTTTGGCTTTCTCTTACACCCCCCTTGCCCTTGTGCTCACCTTTCTTTTCCCTCTTCTCCCTAGCTCGCTTGACTTTATATTCTTGGTGAAAGACTCGTGACTGACTTTGATTCCCCCTGCCAGTTCCTCATTTTCCTGTTGTGCTGAAGGTCTTATTTAAACACATTTACTACTAGTAACCCCCCAGCATCAAAATTATTTTCTATGCATCGGTTTATAAATGTCCCATAGCTGCATCCCTCCCCCCTGCTTTCTACCATAGCCCAATCAATCCCCCTCCTCTACCACCAACAGCCACAGCCACGATCCTGCATGTCTGACTCCATGCACTGCTGCTCTCCAGGAAAAAGAAATGTCTCCCGCTGCTCTTCACCCCAGAAAAGCCCAGAGACCCCGCGTTCTCCTCTCTCCCGGATACACACCGGGACTACAGAAGCAGCTCCTGGAGGACACCTCACCTGACATCCTCACTGGCGCGCACAGGCTTAGGGCAGGCATGGCTGACACAGGCTGGCTTTAAGCCCACCGCTTCTTCCAGCTGATGCCGCAGGGACTCCTCTTCCCACTGTCCCTCTGTGGAAAGGAGACAGCTCTGGTAACAAAAACCCTGACATTCCCACACTGGAGATCTGCCCAGGACATGGCACTACCCAGCATGGCTTTAGCTGTGTCTCTGCAGTCACTGCTGGCCATTCCCCTTTGAACCACAAGTGTCATTAAGAGCAACATTTAGCACATCCTCCATCCTGCCTGCCTGTTGACAGCCACTGCCTTTCCATCCCGACACACCCCGCATTACCCGAGGCTCACCGACAAGCTCCGACAGTCTCATTCCTCCATTGCAGCCAGCACGTGGGACAAGAGCTGATTATTCCTGTAAATTTAGGACCGGGGAGGCCAGGAGAGCCCACCTCAGGGCACCTCCACCCACATACCTTGTTTTCCAAACTAATGGAGCTGGTGGGTGCTCAGGGTGGTTGTGTGCATGCAGCCCTTTATGAGATTAACAGCATGCCTGGCTGTTTCAAAATCTCAGGCAATGGGAGGCTGGGAAGAGCCAACTGCTTTGCATACAAATTAAATTTCCGAAAACTTTAATTAAAATTGTTGTGAGAAACTGCAAATGTTTAGATAATTTATTGGTTCAGTTAATTTAACTGCCAGTCCCTAATCCTGTCTACCTGTGGCAAGGCCAATAAAACTCAGCTCAATGACAGTGTTCATAAAAAGCCCTTGCCCAGCACATAGCAAATACCGCCCTCCAACGAGCTGCAATGCTGCTTCTTGCCTGGGTGGCTGGGCCAGCTCCGGGTCCTCTCCCGGCTGCCACCACTGGCCTGGGAGCAGGGAATGGTCTCTGGCTTGCACTCTGGACATCTATCAGAGCCCAGTCCTCAGACACCTCATGGTTTGCTAATGGGCTTGCTCTGGTAACAGGTCAGTGCTGGTTCCTCACCACAATGGTGCTTTTACCATTTGTATCCGAATTTTCCTACCCCTGTACATCAAAGCGTAGAGGTTTTACTGTGCGTGGGTTTGTCTGCGGTCAGCGTACATGATGTCCTGCTGTCCGCCCTCCAGCAGGCAGTGGTAGGTCTGAATCTCCTGCTCCAAGTGGCATTTGACATCCAGGAGGGTCTTGTATTCCTGGTTCTGGCATTCCATTTCTGCTCGTATCTCAGCCAGCCGCTGCTCCACGCAGGAGATCTGGGTCTGTAGCTCAGCCAGGTATTTGTTGTAGCGACATTCAGTTTCCGCTAAGGAGGATTCCAGGTTTTCTTTCTGAGAATGGAAACAACATAAAGGTACCTGGGATGCTGCAAGCTTAGCCCGGCTGTTTACGGGTACGACTCCGGTCCTGCAGCTTCCTAAGGAGAGCTGTGAATCGTAGTGGCACCACCTACCATGGTGAGCTGGGCTTGTACATTGATTTCCAAGGCCTGCAGCTGGCGTCGCAGCTCAGTGACCTGTTTGTTGCTTGACTCAATCTCCTGGCTGCTTGTGATGACCTCCAGGTTCACCTCCTCCATCTGCAAAGGTCGAAAAGAGCAGCCCTTTCCCCACCTCACACACATCTCGTTGGGGCAGGGGCCTCCCCACACTGTTTGTGCACGCCCTGCAGTGCCCCTGAGTGTTGCAGCTCTAACCCCCCAAGTTCTTCCCTGGTGACCCTGTAACACCATGCCATGGCCCCTCTGCCATGAACAGGAGAGCGCTAGAAGTGGGCGGGACAGCCAGACGCTGATCACATCCAAGACAGGGTGGCAGATACTAAGACACCTCCAGTAAGTGTCCGTATCCTCTCATCAAGCAGAGTAGGGTTCGGCTCTGCTCTGTATGCGTACCGTACCTTGCAGGCATACCACTGCTCAGTCTCTTTGCGGTTGCGCTCCATCAGCGTTTCATACTGGCACCTCAGATCCTCCAGAATCTTCCTCAGGTCTGGGCCGGGACAGGCATTGACCTCCACGCTCACATCTCCCGTCGCCTGTTTCCTCAGACAGTTCATTTCCTGCAGAGAACACGTGAATATCATCAGTATTCACGCTCAGGGGACTTCCCTCCTTTCTCCTTGTTTCTCTAAGGGTAAGGGGCCCTCCAACCTCCTCGTGGTTTGTCTTGAGGCAACACATCTCTTCAGTCAAAGCCTCACACTGCAGCTGCAGGTCAGTCTTGCAGCTGGCCAGCTGATCCAGGACAGGCCGTAAGTTGCAAATGTCTGCATCCACGTTTTGCCGGAGACCGCATTCAGTCTCATACCTTAAGCCACAGGCGACAGAGAAAGGTCATAGAATCACAGAATTATGGGATGGTTTGGATTGAAGGGACGTCAAAGCCCACCCAGTGCCACCCCCTGCCATGGGCAGGAACACCTTCCATAGACCAGGTTGCTCCAAGCCTCATCCAACTTGGCCTTGGACACTCCCAGAGATGGGGCATCCACAGCTTCTCTGGGCAACTGGTCAGCAAACCATGGCAAGCCCTTGAATTGAATTTGTGGGGAAAAAGTGTAGAAGCAAGTTCTTGTTTCGCTGCAGGCATGCCAGGCTATGAACAGGTCAGTGGTAGCCGTGCCTTTCACAGAGCTCTGCGCCTCATTGCGGCAGCGTGACAGGCAGGGTTAGGATTCCCCATCACCACCGCTCACCAGCCCTTCCCAGGCAGCGTGAACCCCTCGGCCCAGCACAGGACCGTACTCACTTCACTCTGAAGTCATCAGCCGTCATCCTGTTGTTATCGATGTTCAGAAGGATCTTGTTAGTCTCCATGGCTGCACAGAGGATCTGGAAAACGCAGGAGAGAGATCTGAGCCTTCCTCTGGCTACAGGAGGCCCTGGAGGAAACACCCCCCTGGGGTAGCGCAACCCACTTATTTTATAATGATCCCTTATCTTGGGGTTATTCACCAGTTAGATGGCATTGCAGTGGGGAAACCTGCGTGCCAGCTTGGCAGAGCAGGCTGTGCCAAACCTCGGGTCTCCGTAAAGGCAGTGTCCTCCTCCCTCCAACCACCTATTTCATGTAAATTCTTGCTTCCCGGGCACCTCCGCAGACACAGCTATAGACACAGCTATCACCACTGCCGTTCGACATCCGTCTATCCACAGCTCACAGCAAAGGCCCAAGAATACTAGAGTTTTCTTGAGAAACAGTGATTTACCTGGTTTTGAAGGTCTTCGATTTCCTTATGAAAGCAGCTGTAGTCCCGGGGTTCGCAGATGGGCCCTACCTTGGCATACCACTCCCTGATCTTGCACTCCAGGTCGGCGTTGTCCCCCTCCAGCAGCCGCACCTTGTCCAGGTAGGAGGCCAAGCGGTCGTTGAGGTTCTGCATCGTCGCCTTTTCGTTGTTAGCAAATAAGATCCCATCACCGCAACCAGCGCTAGCCCTGGCGAGACCCCCACCAATGCCTCGAGGGCAGATGCCTCCGCCGACGAATCCCAGGGTCGAGCAAGCCCTTTGGGTAGCTCCAAAGCTCCCACCGGTAGCACTGCCGGCGCTCAGCTGCTTCCCGAGTAATCCCTCGCTTAGACTGCCACCAGAAAAGTTGCCAGCCGCGCCACCCAACTCGTAGGCAGCGTGTCTTCCCGAGGAGGCGGAGGAGACCTTTATTCCATTACCGGCTGCAGAGCTGCCCGCGCTGCTCCTGCCTTGGGAACAGGTAGTGACAACCTGCCTGACGGCGCAGCTCATAGCGAGAGCGCGAGGATCCGACTGGGAGCCCAAGGCAAGCTGCGCAAACCTCTGCGGGATCCGATTGTGATCCCTCTGTCCCCACAGGCCTCTATTTATACCATGCCTCGTGGATGTTGCCACCGGAGCAGGGCTGTTTATGCTTCCTCCTTGTGACCTGGCTAGTAGTGTTCTTTTTTTCCAGCCGGAAATATTTCCCCAAAGGCGTTTGTCTCCAGAAATCCCACAACAGAAAGATGCTTTGGTTAACAGAAGCGTGTTTCAAAACTACATCAAAAATGTTACTTCCTGAATCATCAGGTCTGACTTGTGATGACAACTAAACAACAGTGACACAAAAAACGATACCCAAGAGCGCCCGGGGAATGAAACATCAGAGCAATTAGCCCTCCCCGACGTGGGCGAGTCTACCCGGAAAGTGAAAGCTGTGGGAAAGCCGCCCCGTCTGACGGAGCCTGTTCGACCCCTTTGAGAGCAGAAGCGAGGTGCCCCCTCGCTCAGCTGCCCCGCGGTCCCTGGGACCGAGGCCAGGAGAGCACCCGGGACCATGCTGCCTCCGTCCCGTTCTGTGTGGCTGGGGGTGGAGTGAGGAGCTGCCGAGCTCTGGGTCATTCGACCTGGAAATGCTCTTCTCTTGGAGCGCACAGAAAAAACACTACTTCTGACACTGGCACATCCTACGTATCCCTCTGTGTCTCACTGCACTCGAGTGACCCAGGGAATATTTGCGGCTCTTTCTCCTGTGTGCATCAAAACACCCCCTTCCATAAATCCTATGGTAGTTGTTTTGCTGCTTTCAAGGGTAGACAAAATATTCAAATATTCATGCAAAATAAAAGAGAAAAGGATATTTCCTGAGTGCCAAATATTGCAGTTAACTGTGACAGTTCGCTGCCAAGAGAGGACAGCCACCTATGATGTTTCATAACCTTTCTCAGACAGTAACGTGGGGAATTCCAAAAGCAGCCAGGTCCTGTGTGGGTCTGACTCAGTTCCAACCAGCACCATGAAACTAAAAAAATATAATCATGGGGAAATGTGTTAAATTTAGAAAAGACACTAGAGAATCATTTAAAATAAGATATTAAACGTAATTTTTTAGTCTTGGAATACTCAACTGAGGAACAAGAGAAATAATTAAAATGTTTTGTCATCTGAATATTTCATTTTGTTAATAATATGAACACATCCATGCTAATACTGGCTGACTTGCACCCCTGTGTTGTTCAGCATCACTTTTGCATCCAGGTCACCTGGACACATCACATAAGGGATGCGTCAGGTGCAGCCTGGTTCAGAAATATTGCTTCTGCCATTTGGGCAAGTTCATTAGCCTTGATTTTATCTTGACACTGCAAATCCAGGACACCTTACATGTGGTGTGGACTCTGCGTGTGCCCATCCTTTGTTACATCCGTAATTAGCTCGGGAAGCCCGTGCCATGGTGCCATGGCATGCCTCATCGGTGGCGAGATCCCGAGTGGAGGCTGCGGCGTGCTCAGACCCGGGCACCTCCGCAGGGAGCCCAGCGGCAGCTCTGCCGCTGCTGGGGCAGGAGGGAATCGGGAGCAGGACTGGTCAGAATGTGTCCTTTCTCCGTAGGGGAATTGTAAAAATAATGCTGAGCTAATGTTTCATTTCATTTAATTGAGAAACACAGTCCTTCATTTTTCCATGAGAAAAATTAAAACGTTAATGAGTGGTTTCAATTATTGAAAACTCAGCAGAAACGTCCACGTTTGTCTCTTAGTTTTTCAACTTCAGGTCTTGCCATAGGTCTCTGTAGCCAAAGTCGATTAGAATTTCTACAGCTTTGGCAAAGGACAATAATAATTTCACTCTTGATTTTACTGAATCTGTGTGTTCTCCATGGTAGCTTTTTTCCTTTCCAAAATTTGATCTTTCTCTTAAAACCAGCCCTTGTTTTACACCAGTGCACACCTTGAGACCTGCCAGCAGTTACAGCCCCCTTTCATTAAAAGACATTTTCATGTCTTTCTGACGAGGTCTGCTAATGACGGTATCTACATGCATAATGGAAGGCTCCTTCCAGAATTAACTCTTATTGACTTCCAGACAGGTCTGCAGACGGAAATTTGCTCACCGCAGCCTTGCAGCCAGCCAGGGGCGATGCTTCTGATGAGCCGTCCTCGGCTGACTCGGGAGGCCCTTGCGGGCAGCGCTCTGCCCGAGGCACTGAGTGGAGGATTATGGCTTACGAGGAGTCCCCGGCAGCGTTTCACAAACAGCAGTGCAGGCCTGGCAAGGAGAAATTATTACTTCAAGTAACAAATGAGCAGAAAAGCCTCCCCAGGGCGAAGGTGCTCTTCCCATTTAATGGGCTTTGCATAAAAAGCAGAAGGAAGGGAATTATACTTCAGCTTTCCATATGCCTCTTGCACAGTGCTGTATGCAGGAGAGCAGGGTGGTGGCAGAGGATGGGCACTGGGGTTATTCCAAGTGTGGTTGTACTGCCCAAAATGATCTGGCTCAAAAGAAAGATCAGCATTCCCAGAGGGAA
Organism: Eurypyga helias; assembly: GCF_000690775.1. Lineage (NCBI taxonomy): Eukaryota > Metazoa > Chordata > Aves > Eurypygiformes > Eurypygidae > Eurypyga > Eurypyga helias. The sequence goes on from NW_010241416.1 coordinate 29,691, forward strand.
GCCCTTTGGTAGGCTCAGGATATTTTCAGGCTTGAGACTGTTTTTTTAACTAATGCATCTGAAGTACAGAAGGTATAATGTGCCCCCAAGAAGGAGATCCAGCATTTCACGTTATTACAAACGTTCCCTGAGTCACTCGTGTTTTCCTGTCTGCGAGAACTTCCCTGGAGACGTGGTGACTCAGAGACAACTCAGAACCCCGAGTCCACACTGCAGTCCACGCTGCCATCCCTCACCAACCCGGCTCAGGCTTGAAGAACCGCCACAGAGTGCCGGGGCAGAGCAGCCAGGAGCCAGGTGCTGGCTGGCTTCCCAAACATGCCAGCTTGGGCTCCTGCATGTCCCTGCAGCCTCTGCAGCACTGGCCTCTGCCTCCGAGGGCCTCACCAGGAGGAAAGGAGCGGCAGTGGGGTCTACGAGCAGCCCTCGCTCCCATCTGCTCATTGCCAGCTGAATTTGTGTTTCACCTATGGAAAAGTCTTGTATCCACTATTTAGAGTGTTTTCTATCTAGCGATTGATGGAATTGTCATTCCACTCTTTCTGCGTGTTATTGGCCGGACCAGAACTGATGTCCATCTCACTGGTGACCAGGCGCTCCAGGGTTCTGTTCCCAGCTCTGCAAGTCAAGCCAGTCAAATCATCTTCTCTGGGTCTCAATTTCATGCTTTGTAGGATGGGAACAATAATAACAGTAATCCTCCTTCTCAAGGGCATTATAAAAACAATTGTCTGATGAGAACATGGAGCTTGAAAGATCAGAAACATGTCTCATGTTAAGTATCATCCATTGTAGGTATTCTTCCTATTATACATTAGTTTTGACACTGTCACATGCTACATCCTTCTGTCTCAGCTGACGAAATCCCCTTCAAGGACATTCTTGGTTTTCCTTTTCTGTTTTCTTGTCCATTAAAGTTTCACCATTATTCCCTGAGGACTCACTGGCTTTTCCTGTGCTCGCATCTTGCAGGAAATTTCAAAAATGCTCTCAAAAACCAGTGTCTGTCCATCTCTCGGGTGTGACTGTTGGTGTTTCACAGATGTGAACTGTGTGTAACAAAGAGTAATAATAGCAAATACATGGCCTGGTAGGTCTGTGGTATTTTCCTTCTCCAGGGCACTGTGCTGGGCATGGACTCCTCTCCCGTCTGTGGCAACGGGGCTATGCAGAGCCGTATGCAGACCTTAAGCCTTTTTCATGGGTGCAATTGTTTGTTGGTGAATTAGGAAAACCCCTGGTAAGATCCTCCCAGTGAAACTAAATCACCTCATCACAACCCGGCGCTTTCCATCAGCTCTCCCAGCTGCTCTCCCAGCTCATCTCGGGTATCCTTTTCCTGCTAAGAGATGTAAATGGGTATCTCAGCACGGGAGGCAGGTATCAGAGAGAACTAAATACGCTGCTTGAGGAACCTCTCCCCATGTCTGTTTACCTGCAGAAGTGGCCGTGCCTCGCGGTGCTGCCAGCAGATGCTGGACCAGCGTCCTCTTTCAGCCTCCTGCTTACATTTAATCCATAATGTTTGTGGTTTTCCAAAAGCCGTTCTGTATTCACACACTGAGGCATTCTGCAGAGAGCTCTGGAGTAAGCTGCCATTTACAGCTGAAATACAACTCTATTCTGATGATGTACTAGGTGATCTTTAAGGTCCCTTACGACCCAAACCATTCTATGACTCTATGATGGCAAGAAACCCAGCACATTAGCAGTTTAATCAGAATTTCCCGCCTGCTCCCTTGCCCGTTGCCATCAAGTCTAAGGCAGGTTGGTGCTAAAGTACCTTTTTGCGTGATCTGGTTTCTAGTTTTGAGGTGGCTGTATCTCGCTTGGGTTGGAAGGCTTACGGTTTCCACAAGGAAGGTCTGTTATTCCAGCAAAGAGCACGAACCCTGCTCTTTGCTGTAATTGCTGAACGGTAGTGCAGAATGATAACATCTCTTCACACACCCTTTTCTGGAAAGACCTGGCAGGTTCCCCACTTCTTCGATCACCTTCCCTCTCCGTTGCTTGTCTTGTCACGCCCTGCAGACATCATCAGCTCTTTTCAAGAGCCGGTTTGGGCCAGGGAGCATGCCTTCATGATTGTCCGACAGGACCATAACGCACTGTGGAGGCTGGTGGAGAATGAATCATCAATACTAATCCAAGACACAAGCGTGCGTAACTTCAGCCCTGTACGCCATTATAAGCCAAGGAAAGTTGATTTACTGCACACTGTTACCTTTTCCTTTTGTCCAAGGCCCAAATCCTTGAGGTGGGTGACGAACACGAGGCTGCGGTCCAAGACTGGGCAGAGCTCCCAAGTACCATTGGCCGGAGAGCATGACGTTGGATCCAGCTGACCCCATCAGGCTGTTGGGTCTAAAAGGATTTCCTCTCCTACCCAGCCCACAAGTCGGGCAGATGCCACCCGCGCAGCACCCTTCGGTTCCTCTGTCGCGCTCCAGGAGGGGAGAGGGCAGAGGCAGGTCTGGAAGCTGGCTGCGGGTGCACAAGCTGCGTCACCTAATCCTGAATGGCAGCTCACCGGCAGACGTTGACATACCACAACCAGCTCGTGTGCTTCTAGAAGGATTTTAGCAGTGATCTGCTAGATGCCTTAGTGATAAAAGGTTATTGCTACTCATCCCTCTGCGGATTAAGTTACTTCAGAACCTGTTAAGTGCAGCCCTCAGGCAGCGTGAAAAGACCTGTGTAAAGTTTTTATACAATGTGCCTAATCGTGTGATTTAAAGGCAGGTATGTAGAAGATTTGCCAACTGGTCTGGTGCTGTGCTTACGTCTCGGAAGGGTGCACGTGGCAGTGGTAGCCTTGCGGAAGTTATTCAAGTCCAACTTCCAACTGAAAGTGATTCTTTATGATACCAAGAGCTAGAGAGCTGAGCTTTATTTTGTTGGCTGTCATTATCAGTCATGTGGCACATTGACCTCAAACATCACCCTTCCCTCATTGCCTTCACTTGTATCAGGCCTATGGGGTTCATGCCTCAGCCAGGCCCACCTATTTATGAGCAATGACTCCAGCAGAAAAAGCTGTCTCCAGTTATTCTTGCCCCAGGTGGAACTCAGACCCTCCGTTCCCCTCCACTCGCTGGCTGCTTCGTGTGTTCTCTTAGGACTTTCCCTGGCACGAGCACACTACCCCAAGGCTTTGAGAGATCAGGTGTCACTGACAGACAAGTCTGCGGTTGCACAACGAGGAAAAAAGCTTTATTGAATGCGCACCGAGTACATGACGGCATCGCGTGGAATTAGGGTGAAAGAGTAAGGAGGCGCAGGGGAAAGAAGCGGAGTGCTTTGTGTGACACGGCCCCATCCCACGGGGCCTCAGGCAGGGCTTGGGGCAGCTCGCCGCTCTCTCCAGCCTGGGGCCGAGGGTCCGCAGGGCTGCTTGCCCTCCTAGCGAGTGGTGAGCGCAACCTGCTCCCGGGAGGAGACCACCTTCCCGTCCTGCACCTCCTCCACGATTGTGCGGACCTGACGGGAAGATGTCATCACTGCCAAAGGAAAGCGGGAGACAGTTAATTCAGGGGGCAGGAAGTTCCTTACACATCCTCAGATACTGTGTGTTTTTCAGGAAGGTGTTGGAAATTCCACTAGGTCCTGGAAAATGCTGGTTTAAACAAGCCTACGTTGGCTGGGAAGAGGGAAGAGCCAGGCTGATGGGAAAACTCAAGAAGGCACGAGGCAGACTCCTCAAATGCGTGGTGCCGCTTGACTGTTCAGGTAAAGCCAGAACACCGGCTGCTCAGTCACAAATCCCATTTAGGGCAAATCATTCCTGTGGTAAGGGAGTGCAAGGCAGTTCCCTTCCTGACAGCTTTTTCCTGCGGTGAGCAGCTGTAAGATGCACACAAGCTCTCTTGGCTGTCACTGGTTCAGCCAGGGAGGCAGCTCGCGTGCCCTGGGAGTGGTTTTCACTCCGTCACCCTGGCAGCGGCCCTAAATGCAGGTCCGAAAGCTGTTTGTTACGAATGTGTGTAGCCAGACAGGTTCTTACCGTCTCTGCCGGAGTGGGAGGACATGGCGGAGGAGTACTGGGAAGAGATGCTACAAGAGAAGAAGAAAAACAGAGGAGTTAGGGAGAAACTCTTTTTTGTTGGATGTACACAGGCTCTGTATTCAGGCACGAGGGAAACAGAAAAGGCTCATAGTGGTTGCTGGAAGTTCTGCTCCACTCGGTGTCTGCTGGAGAGCAGAGGGACCACTGCTCCTTCCAGCACGGAGATGGGCCCCTTCCAGCATCTCGCTGCAGACGGAAACCAGGGACAGAGCCACTGGGCATCGGAGGCTGGTATGAACACAAGGACTGAACCCTGAGAGCTGCAGCTGAACTGCACATTTCTGTTTATCACCCATCTCCCCACCAGTGCCCTCCCAGAC
>NW_010241417.1:0-2016 GCF_000690775.1 Eurypyga helias
GTACTTGTGCTTGGGATTGCCCCGCACAAGTTGCCCCGCAGTTCATAAGATCGGGTGAACTGCTTTTTGGGGGGTGCCCCTGTGTGTTGTAGAAGAGGTCTCACTGACAAGGTTAGAGAGAAATACTCACAGATGGGTGTGCTTTTTGCACCCTTTGCAGGATACCAACAGGAGTGATCACAACGCAACATGCCGTGACTGCTAAAGTGGCCAGGATTTTTTTACAGAGGATTTCATCAACTATATCTGTACTTTTTTTTTTTTTTCCAGTAAGTTCTATGATCTGTGGTGTTCAGCACAGGTTTGCCAAGAAAATAGCAGCTCCCTGGAACAGTGTCTCCAGTGCATGACAAAGCATTTGCAAAAAATATGCCCAATGAGGGTGTACTCTCCCAGCTGTTCTGGTGCTAGTTGGCTTGGAGGGCTGCTCAAGGTTACATGCTGGTGCTACTGAGAACAACCAGGCAGGGATTTTCCAGAGAGCTACCAGGGAATTAAATGTCTGGATTCCTTTCACATTCCACAGGCGCTCGGCCGATGAATTGTGCCCCCAGGTTCATTTTCCTGTTCAGCTCTGGTACTGGAAAAATGCTCCATTGAGATTAATATGCCCACTTGCCAGCCAGACCGAGAGTGCCAAGAGCAACATCAGCAGGTTTATCAGACAGACGGCCAGGGCACTAGCACAGAACTATCTCAGGAATCTCAACACTGTTGCCACAAACCTATCTTGAGTTTTGATTTTGAGAATTTGTTCTTCTTACTCAGGAGAAACATCGGATAAATTATGCAGTCCTGCCTCTCCCAGGAGTGAGCCAACAGCTACAACAGCTAAAGGTACCTCTTGGCTGTATTTTTTCACATTTCAGCATGGTAATAGCTTTCGAGACTCACAACAGAAGAGTTTGAGAACTAAATGAAAATGCCTATTGATGGATGGTCTGTTGAGTTACAAGTCCTTCCTTATCACAGTTAAGTAAAGAAATCAGTGGCATCAGGTGCTGTACATACCCTTTGGTAGCTGGAGGTGCGTTTCGGAAGCTCCTAAAGCGCCATGTCTCCCTTCACCTCCTGGAAGATCTGTTAGCCTTGTGGGGCTGCCTCCAACAGCAACCACCTCACTCAGGGCACCTGTGTGCTGTTGTCCTGCCTGATGCAGAAGAGATCGAATGAGACTCCTTCTCAGACAAAAAGACCCCAAACAATACAGCTTAAGGTAGCAGCCAAGGCTCTGTAGCTGGGGCCATATGACTCACCTACTCTGAACTGGCAGGAAGGTACATGCATCTGAGCCATTGTGTTTTGCATTTGTTATTCAGGGAACAGGACACATTAAGAGCAGGGGAATGTAAATGCAGGTAGGAGAGTATGAGCTAAAGCATTCTGCAGATGTACCTGGTTTTCTCCATCAACTCTAAGAAAACTCACTTGTGAAACCCAGGAGATAAAATCCTGCACTGTAGACATCAGACATCAAGTAAGATGAGCCCCACTCCAGTTGTTCATGGGCAACACAGAATCATAGAATGGTTTGGGTTGGAAGGGACTTTAAAGATCATGTAGTTCCAACCCCCCTGCCATGGGCAAAACATGACATACAAGCAAAGGTCAGCTTAAAGTTGGCCATTGAAAACTGACAATACAAAGTCAGTGGGAAGGCAGGGATAAAGAGGAGTCAGGCTGCTGGTAGTTTTCGCCTGGTTTTACAAAAGTGTGTCTGAGCTTGTACCATGTGAACAGAACTTGTATCTTTGTGGCCCAAGTCTTTAAATACCATTTATAGTAACCCTGTTTCCTCCTGAGGATGACTGCTTGTGCAATCCAGGACAGGGGAAGGCTTCACAATGAGGCTATGCTTGTTTCAGAAGGAAGATAGGACGTGAAATTAATCTTTGTGTGAGTATAAGGTGTTACAGAGTAGATGACCAAACAGAAATATAAAAATTAAAAACCAATTTAATGAGTCGTAATTTACCATGTTTTCTAATAGAATGAATCCTAGAATGGTTTGGGTTG
>NW_010241418.1:0-5980 GCF_000690775.1 Eurypyga helias
CCCCCCCCCCCAGCATCCCCCAGTCCCCTGCGTGGGGGCATGGGGAGCCTGACCTTCATCCCCAGGGCAGTGGGTCACCAGCAGCACCCCCAGCAGCAGAGCCACCCCCGCAGCCATGCCGGCCCCATCCCCAGCAGCATCCCCCTATCTGAGCCCAAAAATAGAAGTGAGGCAGCGAAGGCAGGAGGCCGCGGGGTTGGGGTGGTTTTTCCCCCTCCATTCCCTGCTGACAGCGCTCGCTGAGCTTGCAACACCGCTGATAAAAAGTGTCTTGGGGCATGGCAGGGGCCTGGGCTTCCTGAAACTAGCTCCGTTTTTCCTTTCCAATGAAGCTGTGTCTTGTAAAGATACTGGTTGTTTCCCCAAATGCTGGTTCTGAAGCCCACACAGATGCACAAGCCTGGAGGGTTTTTGGGATGTTTTCTCTTCTGCATGATCAGATGTTACTCATTTGTTCTACAACCAGATTTCCCCCCTGCAAGGCACTGAGCTTTGGTGGCATTTACTTCTGCTCCTTCCCCCCTATGGCAAATTATGCCAAAACTCTGCCAAGCGACCTCACACCCATCCCCTGTACTTCCTTATTGGCCTTTGCTGCTTCCAAAAGCCCTACGGCTGCCTGCAAACCTCAGGCCCATCACAAACACCGGCACTGGGATGTGGGGAGCATCAGCTGTATCTCCCTGCCAGCAACATCGTGCTCTCTAACGAGCCCCGAGGAGACAACAGGTTATGTGGGGAAGGAGCCGCGCTTCCCAATGGCTGTGCCAGGGCTGCCAGACCCTTGGCTGGTGGTTCAGGGCTGAGGCCACCCACCCCAGCTGCCTTGGACAAACTTTTCCCAGCCCCTATCTCCGTGTAAAAGGGGTTTTTGTTGTGCCTGAGCGCTGCCCTCATTCCCTACCTACAGCAGAAATTCCTCACCTGACGTATATTCAAATACACATTTTAACACCCGTGACGTAACTGTGAAAGAGCATCGAGACAAGAGCGTTGGATGCAAATGATGGTAAATTCAGCTCCAGGAAGGCTACAACAGTGGGGTTTGTCAAAGCTCTGCCGAGTTTCTTCGAAACTATGCAACAACAGAATTAAACAAACGTGAATTTTATTTGACCTGAGGTCTCAGCCACAACACGCCACGCCGCATAAGAAAACCCCGGACGCGCGCTGCCGATGGGTGCTGCTCACGGAGCCCCAGGCAGAGAAAGGCTGCACAGTCTACAGGCAAGTAAATAAGTGAAGGGTTTGGATAGCAGCCCCAGGCAGAGAAAGGCTGCACAGTCTACAGGCAAGTAAATAAGTGAAGGGTTTGGATTCACGCTGATCCGAGGAGCAAATGCAGGGGAGAAACATCCCCACGAACCTGCTGTGGGGCTGTGGCCAGCAGAGAGCCAGCCTCCCTGCGGCACCCACCGCAGCCAGACTTTTGGGAAGTGGGGGAAGCGAGGGCAAAGTGAGGAGCAGCCAGGTTTGCACGTCTGTGCATTATCTGCCAGCTCGTCTCGGGGCTCTGAGCGTCAACTTCCTTAGCAGGAAACTTATTTTTTCTTCCTGCGAAAAGCAGAAGGAGGAGAAACGTGTGAACGCAGAGAAAAGTGGGTCCTGAGGGAGGAAGCTCCTGCCCCAGCTGAAGGAAGTCGCCACTGTTTCCTAGCGGCAGGTGTCAACGGGGATGGCTCCCGACCACCCATCTGCTGTGCCACAAACCTGGGCGCCACAGAGGAGAGCAGCTTGCGCTGCTGAGCACTGACACGCTGTTGCGCTCGCAATGGGCGATCCCTGCTTCTGCCATTCCCTGCCTCCACAGTTATTTTTTCCCCAGAAATATTTGGACTGTGTGCAAGCCGGGGAGAGCACGATCCCTGGACAGCGGCATCAGCACGCTGAACAACCCAGTGCCCGTTGGCACAGCAAGGTCTCAACACCCATCTTGGGAGGGGGTCCCTTGGCTGCCACCCGAGAGCCCTCGGTCCTACAAGTGCTCCCCGAGACAGCGGATTTGGGTGGGTGGTTTGGCCACCTAAGCCAAAGGGGTTTTCATCAAAGTGACTTACGTGCTAGCAATACGCTTCAGCAGTTTCTTTACCCAAGGGGCGTCAGGATTCACACACACCTTCCCCGAGGGTTTTAATTTAATTCTGAAACACAAGGAGAGCTCGTGAGCATTACCCTCCCAAGGCAGGGATTCGAGTGGCCAGAGCTCACCTGCGAGACTCTGCTGTCATTCACAGCACCAGCAGATCACAGAAAGCTGCTTGCGAGGGAGGGAAGCCGCGGGACGGTCAGGAAAAAGCAAGGCGCAACACGCTCCCGTGCAAAGCGGAGACGGCGCTTGAAGCCCAGAGGTAACCGTTCAAGGACAATTTTCTCTGCAAATTTACAAATGCATCGATGCCAAGCACCTAAAGAAATCTGATCCTTCTGCTTAACGCGATGCTTTAGTCAGGACAGGAGTAAGGCGACAAGGGCTTGACCCCAGATGCGGTTTGCTCGCAGGAGCCTTGCGTATCGGTAGTGGAAAAATGGGTTATGGCTCATCCTGCCTTGGTGTCTAAGGATATGCTTCCTCCAAACTGCCAACACCACCCCCCCCGCACCCCCAGCACGCTCGCCACTAAGCACCAGTATTAGGAAATCCTGCTTTCCCCCGCTGGGAAGGCTCCTTTAAGTCCTGGGAAGCTCTGGCAGATCAGCTGGGATCTGACGTCTCTCAGCCCCGAAGCATGAGTTTTCGGAGGGGGAGCAGAGAAGCGGGGTGTTTGCGGAAGAAGAGGGGCAGCGCTGGCCCCGTTGCTTTGCAGGAGCTGTAGGAGAAAGCAGCCTTCTGCCCCCCGAGCCACCACTTACATGATCTCTGTACGTCTGCAGGTGCTCCCCACGGGTCTTATCTCAATGCTTTCATACCTCTTTGGGCTCATATAGTTTGAAGTTGTTTTTACACATCTACAGCTCAGGTTTCCATTCACCTCCAGGATGGCTGTGAAAGAGAGAAGGTAGCAACTCACAAACAGCATTATTTAGAGATGCAGCCACTCCAAACCTCAGAGATCCAACGAAATCACCCCTTTCCATGCTTTCACTGACAGCACTTCAGAGACCACAGTAAGAAACCATTCTCTGTTCCTCTACCTTGGTCCCCTGCTCTCACACGGCTCCCGAAAGCTGACCCAAGTCCGAGCAAAGGAGAATGGTCACGCTCTTTCCTTAGCTACGAGAAAAGCCCTGGGCTAAGCAGCCAGGAGGAATCCCTGCCTCCTCCGGTCCTGTTCGGCGCAGGATGTGTGTGATGCCCACCCATTGCAAGCACCCTGGCAGCCGTGGGTATCTCTGCAAAGGCACCAGATGCTCACCTGCGTGGGCCAAGTGGGACATCACCAGCAGCAACAGCAGCAGCCACGGGAGCAGGGGGGCTCCTGTGCCCAGCCCAGCCAGCGATCGCATCCTCATGGCTGGCTCAGCCCTGCAGACAGACTGAGGACCTGGGTGAAGAAATACCCCTATTTATTTGGGAGGGTCATGCTCTGACACCAGCGGCAAGATTCAAGCTTCAGCGGTCACATCTCACCAGCGGACCATGGAAAGAGATGACGTAATTTCTCGGATGCTCCCCGCAGACAGGTCAGAAGCTGAATTTACAATATTATTGATTAAAATCAGCCATTGGGACGAACGGCATATTTGGATTCCCCACACCCTGCTTCTGATTAGCTGGCTCTGTACAAACATCACCCTGTGTTCCCTTTAGCATTTACCCCTCAACCACAAAAAGAGCTCAGAATAAAATCAGAGCACAAACACCGGGTAAGCAGGGTTTTTTTAATGCACGCAGACATTTACATATTTCTTTCTTCAGGCTATAATTCCCCCACACTACTTTTGCTGTCTCTTACATCAGCAAAAATGCCTAGCACTGTACCGTGGAAAAATGATGAAGATCTCTGCTGTACGTTCCCACTCGGACCCTTCACATCCAGCACTGTGCCGTGGGAGTCAGACACCCAGGAAACACAAGAGGTGACGGGTACAGTGGCACCAGCAAAAAGCAGACTATTCCTACATTTGTGACTAAGTGCTGACATGCACATTCATCAGCAGCAACTTTCTTTATACCAACAGCCTGGGAATGATACACAGATGGATGCCAGAGGAAAAGCAGTGGGGCTGGGATGGATCCCGGGATTGGTGAGGGTGAGACCTGAGCTGTTGCCCTGTGGCACTGGGGCTGGAGGGAGAGGGGCTGTTGTCCCGCTGTATCCCTTGTGAACATCTCTCTGTGTTATGTCCACACCAACCTTCAATAACATCAGGACCAAATCCCCATTTGGATGCACAAGGAGCCATGGGGCAGCACTGGGGATCTTAATAGTTGGCCCCCTCTAGTAGCCCATTAGAGCCCACAGGACCCAAAATAGTCTGGTCTTAGAGGTGTCCTGCCTGCCCACCGTCTCAGGAAAAGCAGCTTTTGTTCCATTACCAGCTGAGAGGCACAGGGTGCTGTGCAGTCAGAGCCAGTTCTCCATCATTCACGGCAGGGATAATCACATGGCAGCGGGCAAACCATTGACACCAACGTAGACGTGCACATGGCAGTGAGAAACCATAGGAACAGAGGAAGGGAGGTCAGGCCATGCCTGTTCTTAAAATGTCGTAGAACCATGGGTCCACAAGACTTGATTCTGGTAACGTGAAGTCATCCAAGCCTTACACAAGAGGGAATACGCCTGCCCGTTTTGGGGGACTTTTGGGTGATTGCTCCTCTGCACATTTCACAGCATCTTTTTGGGTTGTCTCAAAATGAGCCGTTGAAGGGCTACAGCAACACATCTAGGCATGCAAAGCGATGGCCACGGCAGCACCCTGCTCTGGGGTTTCGGTGGGACAGGGGTTTCCCTGAATAAGGCACGGTCACCAGCTGGGAAACAAAAGGGGAAGGGGACATGTGGCCATGATAGAGAGGCGAGGAGGAAGGAAGAGGGCAGAAAAAAAGTGATGTGGTTGTGTGATAATGTTGTAATTTGGAGCTTTCAAATAACATCAGCAATTTATATTGCAACAAAACGGTAAGAAAGTAATCAATTCTTCCACTCAAACTGAAAGCTACTTATCTTGCTCTTAAAAACTTGGTTTTCCCCTGAGATAGGTACAAAAGTCTTGGAAAGAACTTGTCCGAGAGATCAAAGTCAGAAACAGACAGGCAAGGAGTTTAACTCTATGTACATCAGGGTCGCAGAGGCCAGGGACAATTTCCATAAGCTATTCCCAAAGTCCTATGAAGGGAATTAGAGCCTTGCTGCTATGGCAGTGGAAAAGGAGACACTTTAAAACTGGCTTTTGTTCAACACCTGTAGAGTTTTCAATTTCCTCACAGAGAGTTATTAGAAGGACCCCACCTAGGACTGGTTTAAGTGGTGTTGTGGCGTCATGGAAAGCGTCTCTTCCAAGAGAAGTCTGCAAAACGCAGGTGCGCAGCAAGCTGGCTGCCCTGGACTTCAGGAGAGCAGATTTTAGCCTCTTCAGGGAACTGATTGGAAAGGTTCCTTGGGATGAAGCCCTGGAGGGAAGGGGGGCCCAAGAAAGCTGGCAGGTGTTCAAGGACCTTCTCCTCCAAGCTCAAGAGTGATGCATCCCAATGAAGAGGAAGTTGGGTAAAAGTGGCCACAGGCCTGTGTGGATGAACAAGCAGCTCCTGAACAGTGTGAGGCTAAAAAAAAAAGCAGCCTGCAGCAGATGGAAGCAGCGACAGGGAGCCTGGGAGGATTACAGGGAAGTTGTCTGAGAGGTCAGAGAACGGGTTAGGAAACCCTGACAGAACTGAACCTGGCCAGGGACATCAAGGCCAACAAGAAGGGCTTCTATAGGTACATAGGGGATAAAAAGAAGATCAGGGAGAATGTGGGCCCTCTGTGGAAGGAAATGGGAGAGCTGGCTTCCCAAGATATGGAGACGGCTGAAGTGCTCAATGCTTTTTTTGCCTCAG
>NW_010241419.1:0-3129 GCF_000690775.1 Eurypyga helias
TTCTATGATTCTATGATTTCTATGCCTTTGTTACTTTCCTGCCAGCTCTCGCAGGCTGAAGCGGCTGGATCCCAGTCCTGAGCCCAACTGTTCTGTCTTCAGTTGGGATAACTCTGTCACTTGGGACCGTCCGGAGGTGAATGGGATAGAGACATGAAACATGAGTGCCTGCCTGTCAGGAGAAACACTCTTGGCAAAGCTAGCTTTGAAATTTGAGTGGACTACTGAAGGAAAGTCGGTGGTGATTAAACTTCTCGTGCTTTCTTTTTCATTTAGGGTGACTTGTAATGGCAATGGCCCAAAGCCACATCCTGCACCGTGATGAAATAAAGCCACACTGTCAGCTCCTCCCTTCAGAAATGGAGCACTGCAGTACCGAGCAGTCGAAAGGAAGGTTCTAACACCACAGACGGTTTTGGAAATGCAGAAATAAAATACTGACCTCGGGGGACCCGAGGTTGAGCTTCAGTGCTTGGGTATTTTGCTGTCCAGCTGTGTGCAGCAGCTTGGGGTGTTTTGTGCAGCAGGGAAGCTTTTTTCATCCCAGAAGCTGGCTGGTTTGAGCTCCTGTTGCATAGTTGGGGTGCGGGGGTGGAGCGCATCCTATTTAGGGTGCACCACACAAGCTTCACTCAAAAGGCCTCTCTCAGGGAAGCTGGGCAGGCGGAAAGGTGAGCAGCCGGAAGGCCGTGCGGCTGACGGGATTCCTGGGCAATGGGTGCCTTGAGCTCCTTTCTGCAGCTAACACCTTCCCAGCAGGAGGGTAGGAGTAGCACGTGAATGCGGTAGGAAGGTCAGTGGGGTTTGCTAAAGTAGAACTTTCCACTTCCTCAAAAACTTCTGGGTAAGAGAGCTGGGCACCGGAGCGGAAAATCGCTTTCACTAGCTGCCTAGGTGCGAGGCTGGCCGCTGCGTGTCCCGCGTGGTAGGAGGGTGCCACACGCGTGGCCTGAGCTGCGGAGGATGCTCTCTGGGGAGGGACACCCACGCGTGAGCGCTAATTCAGCCACCAGCACGGCCACCTGTCGCTGGCGTTTCAGTGGGTTTGCCCGCAAGGAGGAGGGGAAAGAGAGGAGCCCACATCAGCTGGCGTGGGAAGGGCCACCGTTTGGAGCGATGGATGCTACTGGGGTGTCCTTAAGGGAAGAGAGCACATCCAGCCTGCAGCAGGGCTGAGAGCTTGAGTAGGTGGTGCAGGGGTAGAGAAGAGGGAACAGAAGACCAGGACTGATGTCATGAAATCTCCAGGGGGAATTAAAACCCTCAAAGGAGGGGCTCATGTGGGGAGGCGAAGCAAGCTTTGTTTTCTTGACAACTTGTGCTTAAAGACTTGGGTTTTTTCTTTCAGTATAGATTTTTCAAGAGAAACGTACACCACCGCTACTCCAGGTTTAAAGATCCAGGCCTTGTCTATGGGCATAGCTGAGTGCCTAATTCCCTGTGGGTGTAAAGAGGCAGAGCCCCTTGATCTGGAGAGAGGTAGCGGCATGACAGGTACCGGTGACTCCTGTGCTCATGTGAGAATGGGGAAAAGCCACAGTTAAGTGCACAGTGGAACAACTCTGCCTCAGGATTTATAGCAGAATAATTATTCTGTTTTAAAATTGTATAAATATATAGATGAGAACTGACAGCTGAGGGGCAGGAAAGGAGCAGGAAGAGGGGACAACTGTCTGGAGGTAAGAGGAGGAGGCTGTGTGAGGAACTAGATCCATTATTGTGCACTTTTCCTGTCTTATGATTAATAAATTGGGCACTCCTGAGGTGATGAGAATGTACTGCTAGTATTATTTTCTTCATTATTACATCTATATGCACGTGTTTTCACTTCCAGCTCTCTTAAAGTCAGTATCTTAAAGATACTCTGATCAGGTAGTGAGGCAGTATCTGCAGTGGAAAGACTATTCTACTTGGGTGTGGTTGTTCTTTCTTTCTTTTTAAGATAACTGGTTATAATCTTAGTGCAGATTATCTAATAATAAAGGAAGCAGAGTTGGCAGTTTATGGAGCTTTGTGCTACACCCACTATACTCAGCCACCCTCGTTACTCTGAGATACGCTTGCTTCAGCCACGTTTGGCAGCAGGGTGGTAACAAACTTCAGTGAATTTTGGGTACTGCATCCATTTTGGCTAATGCTGTCGTCGTCGCACAAGAACAGCGTTGGATCTTTTGGCAGGAAAGACAGAGGCTACACATCCTTAAAACCTGGTGCAATAGGGTCCTGATCCCGGGACTAACACTTACCTGTAAGGATCAGAACACAAAAGATGTGTAAGAAACCTCATCCAGTCATTGCATTGTGTCACACGATGTTGCCCATGAGAAAGCTGTCTCAGTCGGACGCCACTTGTGATTTAGAAAAGGTTCTGGTGCTTATGAACTGAAAACTTGTTCTAATGGGGAAGATGTAGGAGGCTGAGGGAAGTGGCTCAGTTTCGATAAAATCTGTTGAACGCTCCAAACGAGAAAAGGGATCGGGTAACATATGGTTCTTTGGGGTATTTTAGAACTGCCAGTTTCACCTGGCTATTCTGGTTCTTCCTTGGCCTGTAGATATGGGCACCTACAACAAACAGCCTGTGAGTCCGGACACTTGCAATAAAGGCAGGTAAAAAAAATACCAGGTATCTTCACCAGATATTCTGCAATGGTTAAATAACTGTGAGAAAAAAAAATGCCTAGGTTAGAAGCAAGTTTAAAGGAATGGTTTGTTTAACCCCCAGCATCATGGAACAAAAACTAATCTTAGCCCAGAAGGCCCTCGGGTCTGTATCTTCAGCGAAAAACTGCTCTACTGCTCCATCTAGCGTTAACGAGCTTCCGCCTTAAAGGGAAGGGCTGGACCTCATCTAAACAAACTCTTATCTAACAGGAGCCTGATCTAGGGCCAGCGAACACGTTCATGACGGGACACTTCTGCCCTTACACTGCCAGATGGTCCCCTGCCGACGTCTGCAGCACCGGATTTGAAACACTTCACATTAACTACGTTTCGTAAGCATGGTCGAAATCTTCCTATAGAAAACTGGTCCCAGATTGGTGACTGAATTTTGTAGGAATCCCTCAAGCAATAGGGACCTTCCCAGAGTTTTCCCACTTAACCTTACGCTTCAGTGCAAAGTAGGGA
>NW_010241419.1:3140-5173 GCF_000690775.1 Eurypyga helias
ACTAAACTGATTTTGTGGTCAGTTTTACACTGAGTGCCTGGTATCTCCTCTTTTACTAGCAGTTCTTCAACTCAGTGCCAAAAACTGGTGCTGGTAAAGCAGGGTCTGTGTGGTGGGAGATGGTGTAGGAAGAAACTACGTTGCTCAATGTTTTACCCTCGCTATAAAGATACATGAAGTTGTGTCATCTCGAGTTACTTTGGAGTAGAAGTTTTGCTCTACTCCCCGTCAGATGACTAAAATGCATAGCTAATAGCAGAGAGGCTCTCGGCTGCGTGGCTGCTTCAGGAGAAATGCAGCGCTGCTGAGCGCTAACACCTGAACCTGTCAGGGCTCTGTCCCTTGGGATGGGCACAGGGGATGCTGGCCTGCCGTGTCCTCTTCTTTCCAGTGTCTGGAATTGTCCCTTCTTCCCCAGCCTGCCTTTGTGGACTCCCCCATGTTGTGCTGCTGACGTGATACACTCCAAGTCAAACACACGTCTCTGTTTTTTTAAAAGTCATCTCTTCCAAAATAAAAAGTGCAAATCGAAAGTACAATCAACATCTTTCTGAGGATACAGCGCAACATTAAATATACAAATATTTACAACTGAGTATTTAGTCTTATTTAGAAATTTACAAAAAATTAACCTGATAAAGTGCAAATAAAAAATGATAGACTTAACATTTTTTTCTGAGAAACTTTCATCGTATGTTTGCAAATGCAACTGGTTTTGAACAGCAAAATATTTACAGCTTGGAAGTCTGTGAGTTGTTGACAGATGGTTCTCGGGTTGCAAGAACCAGCACTGGTTTCTCATCTCTCAAGTTCTGCTTCCAGGATTTCTCCCCATGTGTCGACATCCATCGGGTACATGCTTTTCTCTGGCAAGCTGTTTTGGGAAGGAACGTTGCTGTATTTCCCACTCAGCCATTCTTGCTTCACTTTGCTTTTCCAGTAATTTCTCAGTAATGTGATCTGGTGGAAAAACAGACTGCTCAGTTCTTGAAAACCAACTGATTTAAGCTGCATTCAATACAAGGAAGTTTTGCATTGGAAGAGTAATGCGAGAAAAAGGATTTGGAATGTGTCTTTGGGTTTCTAGACGCTAAGCCCAGGGAGGTGTGCTGCTGCTGAGAAGCAGACCTTGGTCTACTTCCAGTTTTTCTGGTCTAAGTTGGGCTGCCTCAATTCTTTGAGGGTCAAGTTGAAAAACCTAAACCAGAAATTCATCTTCCTCCTTAAAAGAGGTGCCTTTCACTTCCTCTTCCTATTTGGGTTATTTGTGACCTTTAACTCTTGTTTGGGCTTGTTTGTTAATGAACGCTGGCTGGATTCTTCTCTTCAGCCAAACTTTTAGCACAAGAAGATGATGACTTGGTGTGTGTTTGCTTCTACTTCAAATCCCCTCTACAAAACACAAGATAAAACAGAGAATCAGTGTGGGGAGCTCTAGAAATTCTAAGACTTGTACATTCGAAGGGCAGCCACTACCTGCTCATACTGGAACAACTCCACTGAAATGGGAGAGTCCACAACTGGTTTGTTTGGTTTTTTTTCTTTTTGCTGCTATTACTTCTTTCTTTTCACCCCTCCACCACCCTCCCCCGCTCACAAACCCACCAGCTAAAAGGAGATGGAGATCACCCCCCCGGCTGGTCCAGAGTGGTGACTGCGACTGCTCCTTTCCTGATCTTTCCTGGTAGATCAGTGTCCTGATCTACCATGCTGGAAACGGATCAGCCAGCACATTCAGCTTCTGACTCCTCAGAGCAGCTCTAACCGGGAGGGGATGTATGCGGAGGGCTTCAAAGCAGCTTCTCACAGCTCCCGCTTGTTTCCTTTTCTCTACCCCTATTTTTTCCTCCCGGACTGTGTAGCTCAAGAAGTACTGCCGCAGAGCTACCCAGGATGAACTTCTGGGAAGCCACTCCTCACCAGCAGAGTTTCTCACACAAAACACAGCCCGAGAGCACGCACAGGGGGGATACGCTCTCTTCTCCCCCCGGCCCCGCCAGCTGGGACGTGGGCTTTGCTCCGCGCTCGGGCTG
>NW_010241420.1:0-1332 GCF_000690775.1 Eurypyga helias
CAAACGTTAACAAACTGCTCACACTGAGACAAATCCTTAAAATACGAGTGTGTGTGGGTTCCGGAACAGCCTGGGGCGGCAGCGGGCTGTGGGCCGTTCTTACGCAGGCCGGCGTTTTCCCCTATTCATTTTTCTCGCAGGCAAGTAAGGAATTTATTTTTCTGTGCTAGGAACTGTGCGCTTTATTCCAGACACAGCCCGCAGCGCGCCTGCGCGTCGGTCCCGTGTAGCGAGAGGGTGGCTGGCGCAGACTGCTCACGGCAGGGACGCCGCGTGCATGCCACATCATCTATCATGCCATGGTCGGTTACCTCACCATCATGTTATTTTATGCTTCCTGAGCCCTAAAACACCAAAGGTTGCCCGGTGCTGGGGAGCTGCCTTGCTGCCTGGGCGCATGAAGTAATGAATGCTCAGCCAAGTGTACATTGTTTCTGCCTGCGTGCCGCTGTAATTTGTTTATCTGTCTAAAGATTATGCAGTTGAAAATCCACAATTTTATGCTGCCTTTGTAAATTATCAAGTCGCTTTTGATGAATGTATCCCCACTTCCGATGCTGGTGGCATTATGATCTTGAAATATTGGAAAGTGCTCATGCATACCATGCAGAAGGTTATGTTTTTATATTTTTGGCAGACAACCGTGCTATAAAGTAAATCTGACCTTAAGCTTCCTTACTGCATTAAAGATAATTCAGTTTTAACTTTATAGTCCTAAATGCTACTGTTTATATGAAGTTATTGCCCAGTCAGACTTGACTGATTGCGGATGAGAAAGTCTGGGCTGTTTCCTACAAAATAAATGAATGTTGCCAACCGGTGTGAAGCACCCGGGTGGCTGCGTCAGCCCCGCGGGTGTGCGCAGCTCAGGAGCTCGGAGGAAGGTTCGGCACAGCAAGACGGCGTCTGGACGGCGGTGTGTGCGTACGTATCCCTGCCGTGCGGGGCTGGGGAACCAAGCGGCCCCTCCGAATCCCGTTCCGTGCGGACGGCAGGAGGATGAGCACCTGTTGGTGTTCATCAGCGGTGTGAGTCGGGGTGTGAGGGTGACCGAATGAAAGCAGTTGGGAACGCGGGCTGGAGGGACGTCAGCTTTCCCTCGCCGCGTCTCTGCAGATGGCTTCCCGCTTTCGTTCAGGTGAAGAAACGTATCTCAGGCACAGCTAAAGGTCACGCTCGGGAGCTGTAAATCAGTCAGTCATCTCTCTGAACATGTGAAGTCCCCTCTGTGACGAAATCAGAGGCTCTTCCAAGGCAACGTGGGTTGCGTTTAATTGGGAGAACAACATCGGGCGCACCTCGTGCAATAAAAACGGGGCGTTGTGCTCCGGA
>NW_010241421.1:0-426 GCF_000690775.1 Eurypyga helias
ACCCAACTGCACCTGCACCCCGGGTACCCCACACCCAGGGCACCCGGCACCGGGGACACGCTGCACCTGGGGCATCTTGCATCAGAGGCAGCCTGCACTGGTGGGTGTCCTGCACCCAGGGCACCCTGCGCTGGGGGATCCTGCACCGGGACACATGCACCAAGGGCATCCAGCTCCCAAGGCACCCTGCACTGGGGACACCCTGCACCTAGGGCACCCATCCCCTGGGACACCCGTTACCTGGCATACCCATCATCCTGGGTATCCATCATCTGGGTCACTCATCACCCAGGGCACCCATCACCCAGGGCACCCATCACCCAGGGTACCCATTCCCTGGGACACCCATCACCCAGGGTACCCATTATCCTGTGTATTCATCCCCTGAGACACCCATCACCTGGGACACCCACCACCCCGAACACC
>NW_010241422.1:0-15040 GCF_000690775.1 Eurypyga helias
T
This sequence comes from Eurypyga helias, assembly GCF_000690775.1. Taxonomy (NCBI): domain Eukaryota; kingdom Metazoa; phylum Chordata; class Aves; order Eurypygiformes; family Eurypygidae; genus Eurypyga; species Eurypyga helias. The sequence continues at coordinate 2 of NW_010241422.1, forward strand.
CGTTCCAGCTGGGGTTCGAGGACGTGATCGCGGAGCCCGAGCTAACCCACTCCTTCGACAGAGTCTGGATCTGCAGCCACGCTCTCTTTGAGCTCAGCAAGTACGTCATCTACAAGCTCCTGACTCTGGTCCTCGCCATACCGCTGGCCCTGGTCGTGGGGGTCGTCTTCGCCGTGCTCAGCTGCCTGCACATCTGGTAAGCGCCTTCTGCCACTCGTGGGTGCGTGGGCTTGCTCGGCAGAACTCTCCTCTTACATACAGCGTCACTGCCTAACCCTTGATCACTGTCTCCACAACCGGTAGTCAGATCAATTTACATTCTCTGCTTTATTTTTAAAGGGAGAGAAATGAAAACAGTTTTCTCTGCGATTCAGTTGTGTGCTTTGCTTTTACCAGCGGTCTGTCACATCTGTGTGAGCTTCCTGGGGCAGAGAGCCTGTTTTATCATTTGTATGGCACCTACAGCAATGCAATCCAGCCTTGGCTTGCTTCTGGGGTAATAATAATGATTCCTTGTTCGTTTTAAACTGGTTGTTAAGTTGCTAAAACACGTTATTTGAAATTAAAGACCTGGGCAGAAGTGTTATTTACACCTTACACCTTCTCAGTAAGGTTACCTCCTTCATTTTTCCCTCACAGACTGAAGAAAGCTTTTGAGGGCCCAGCTCGCCCTTTCTTTGCTGCTGCCACAAAACGTACTGTCACTGCCTTGCATCTGGTACATGGCCATCTCTAGGTGCGGTGCCCCAGGGCACTTCCACCTGAGCAAAGAACCCCTACTGCGCTCAGGAAAGCTGCCTCTGACCATGGCCCACATTCACAGGAGCCCTCCAAGTCACAGCAAACCTGGTGTACTTTAAACAGAATATACTGGCAAAATATCAGGGAAGAGTACCTTGGACCAGAAAGGCAAATGATTGTGGAGAAGGAGGAAAGGCAGGGAGAAGGATGAGGTTGAGGAGAGAACAGAGAATCCAGCAGGCTGCAGGATGAATGCAGATTATCAATGCCGTTGTTGCAAACCAGAATTTTGGGCAGTCTTGTTTGACTTGAGTAACACTGGAATTCTGAAGAAGTTGTTAAGGAAAACAACATTCAATCTAGAAACTGAGAAGTAAGCTCAAAGCAATAGGACCATGTTGGTTGTCTGAATCTGTGTTCACAATATTTTGGATGTAGATTTCTGTTTTCAAAAGTGGAATGGAAGTTTGAGTTGATGACATTGTCATGAGCCACCTCAAACATTGATTAACTTGAATTCTAGAGCATAAAGTTTGCGTATCTAAAGGAGTTGCAATGTGGTTTAGAGCTGCCCACCTGCAACTCATCCTTTTGTGATGAACACTGTATAGCGTGCCCAGACTTAGAGGTCTGTCAGCTGTCACTGTACTGTACCTTGGTACTGCAAAAGGGTTTGGTGGGCATATATGTTTCCAGTAGTGGAATATCTATGGAAAAATTCACTGATGCCCTATTTATTAAGACTCGAATAAGTTTTTGTGCTGCAGAATGATCTTGTGTCTGGGTTTCACAGCCTGGATACGCAGACGTGAGTTTCATTGAACCAGAACGCAGAGGTCAGTTTATATTTATGCACGTATTCCCTAGTGACTCCCTCAGGGACTGTGGGTTCTCAGTAGATCTGAAATAGGACTGTCTGAATATGGCATTTCATCTGAAAAGTTTCCCTTGACTTTTTGTGAACAAACTTGCTTCCCCAGTGACTAATTTTCTTTCCCTACATTCATTGTCACTACAGAAGTGATCTTTCATTTTGATCTTCCTTGCATCTGGGATGGGTGTGAAAAAATCACGAGACTCAGTAGTGCTATCTGCACCCCCTTGGACCCCATCCAGCGCTACCAGCTAAAGCCAGCACTGTCTTGTCTTCCCACAAATACAAGCTGGATTTGTTTCAGCACAAAGGTGGAACACCCTGAGACTCTGCAGTTGTCCATGTTCCAGATTTCTTGGGAGTAAGGAGTTCAAAGTTTCTGCATTTGAGAGGGTAGCACAGGAGCAGTGCAGGTATAGGGACCCTAAATACATGGTACTGGCTCCCAATGAGTCTGAAAAAATAGTAACTCCTTGTTTTGTGGGTGAGAGGAAGGGTATTCCATTATAACTCTATCTTCAGCTGTTGAAATGTCAGGGGAAAACCCTGGGCACACCCTCCCACATGGCTGCCTGCAGGACAGCTTCTGTGCCTCACTTTCATCATCCAAACCAGTGAGAGGATGATGTTGATCTGTGGTAGGGCAGCCTTCCCTGAGGCTAAAATTCAAAGGTCTTTCAAACACTTTTGGAAGTGCTCAGGCATGAACCAGTGTTGATTCTCACACATGTTGATACACTTTTGTCAGCATGCTAAAGATCCACAAAAGTCTGGCTTGGCATTCCTCATGCATCAGGGACACCTCAGAGTTGTACCCCTCATACCTGATAGTAAATGTTGTCTTTCACCAGTAAAAAAATTGCTAAAGAAGGAAGCAAATATGTGAGCCTTCATGGAGAACCAGAAGAAAGCTGAGCAAGAAATATGTAATAATACACTTTAATTTTAAATTTTACCTACAAAGATGGAGCATATTCTGTTCCTCTTCTCAAACCAGCTGCTTGAGCCAGAATCCAGTTTTACACCACCTGGTAAAAGACACTGATGGGCTGAAACTGCCAGCTAGCAGGTCGGTGACATACATACAAGCCAGTTCAAGGAAGGCTACTTCTCCACCTTTACTGATGGCTATCATTCTTACCACAGATTTTATGTGGTAGAATTTGTCAGACTGACTTTTAACAACTTTCTGTGAATATTAGCAAGCTTTTAAACATGTCCTTAGATTGAGGCTGTTAAGGTTATTGATTATTGAATGTGAGCAGCACACTGCTGGTTTTCCAGGCAACACATGCAAAATAGTTATATTTATTATAGATCAGGGACTGATTCTGGTACCAAATCATGTTTGCTGCCTCTTGAAAATTATCACTTGAATCTCCTAAATGCTTTCTTATAGTCTTGTCTGAATAGTGTTCTAGTATGTTGCATATTTATGCTAAGAATCAGTGGTTCACTTGAGGATCCATAAATTGAGTCTTGGATGGGCTCTCCAGCACATGGACTCAGCCAGCTTTATGCTCTTGTCATCAGCTGGAGCAGCAGGTACTCAGAGCTTCTCTCGGAGCTTCCATTCAAAGTGCTAAGATGTAATCAGGGACTTACACACAAAGCAGTAGATACGGACATGCATCGCCTCTAACCTCTTTCTCCACGACTCCATTTATATAATGTATTGCTGTCATACTCAGCCTCAAAACCATCTCCCTACTGACTGTCTGAAGTCAAAAGAAATTACAGCACACCTATCCCATGAAGACCCACCTTATGATCTGGTGTTGCCTTGGTGTCTCTTCATTCATGTCCAGTATATATCCCTTGGCTTCTGAAGAGGAAGTAGGTGAATGTTGTCTTGCTTCCTTTTCAGTTTTATCTTTTCCAGTCTATCCAAGACATGGTTTTAATGGACTTTATATACCATCTATGGGTCCTGGAAGGCTTTGGTGGTTATCTCTCGCCTCACTCATAAACATCCCAAGGGTTAATGAGACTTGACAAGAAGCTCTGCAACTGCAAGGTAGTAGTTAGCTGTCTGTTCACAATACTTGCTTGTATTGTAGAGCCATGCAAGACTTTTTATTCAAAATCATGATCTAGTACATGTGCATATTTGGAATTAGGTATTTTAACCACTGAATGGTATAGCATTTGAAAAATAACATTAAGATACATCTGAAGTTCCATATTGAAAAACTTTACAGGAGAAGTTGTGATTCTTCACTTTGAAGTAGGAATCTTCATTAATATTGAACGACTACTTAAACCACATTGCCCAACTCTGAAAATTTGAGCTCTTTTGAACTGAAAATACCCTTATCAGTGGGAATTAAATTGTGCTGTGCCATTTCCAACAGGTGTTTGGTTCTCGACAATGTTCCCTCAGGGATTAGCAGAAAAAAAATCACAAAAGTGAGAAATGTTGATGGGTATAATTTTGTAGATGTCATGCCTTGAAAAGAAAGATGAGAAAATAGGATAGGATGGAAAAAATGGGGTCATTCTCTTTTCATTTCAACAGTTCCAAGCAGAGATGATTCCTTCTTCTTAGTGAAAGGATGGGTGTTTCATGATCTATATACACAGCAGGATTCAACCAGATGTCATATAGGCAGATACATATATAGACACACTCACATTTTCTGAAAGTTAGAAAATACCTTTTACTGCTGTCTTGGGTGTAAGGGATTTTCTTTTCTGAGGAAAGGTGTTTGTGTAATTGTTGTCTAAGTAGACTGACTTTTAAAATTAAAAGTTATTTGCACTAATTAGCATGTTTCACATCTCCTCCTACGGAGTTAGCCTACATTATTTATTGCATGCATTTATCATAAAAGTGCATAGGAAATGTTAAAAGATTATAAACCATTAACAAAACATTTTGATATTTATTGTATTTAACGTTATCAAAAGAGGTTGATTGCTGGTACTGTGTGAATGACCTTCATGATCACTGCTCTGCCAGCCTTCCTTGATGACATCCTGGGGATGCACTACATCTTTCTGTGAAACTTCTGCGTAGTGTGGTATTTGTTTAGTTTGTATTTTGTGTGATCCTGTCAACAGAGGGTCCAGTAGAAATACTGGCTTTTCTGCTTCTCTGCAATTCAGTTAGATTTTAAGAAAAAATGCAGGCCAGATTAAATTTAGATGGCAGCAAGGGAGCAGTGACATAGTCTTTATAAACTAACTGAAATGGAAAAGAAGTAAAGTCAACACAAGCTGAGTAGCCATTTCTGGTGTTTTCCCTGTGCTGCTTGGAGAAATACCAACTTTTTTCCCTTTGCATTACTGATGTTTATCAACTGCGTTCTAATGCATGAAGCCCTAATTTTATTCTCTAGAAATTATCTATTCTGTATGCAGTGATACTATAGGTGGTTATAAAACACGGTTTACTGAGTTCAGTTTAAAACAAGAAACGCATGATTCCAGTAACACTCTATATGGTGTGTATATTACTAGCTGTTTCAGCAGAGACAAAAGAAGAGAAGGTTTTAGAAAAACTATTCTTGTTTAAATCCATCTGGGTTAGCTTAGACTGCAGCTCAGACATACTAGTGTATGGATGGCATTGTATGATAAAAGCTGAGAATCTGGTTAGGCAAACACTAAAAATAATTTGGTTAGACTCTACATTTCTAAGCTTCAAGTTGTTAAACATACAATGTTTTTATCTGCTTTGTTATTCTGAGCAGTACTCATTGGAAATACACAAACCTTATGTATTTTTCACACATTAAATAGTAAATTAAATATTTCCTGTTGTTCCAACCAAAGCCAATGAGAGTTCTGCAATGGAATTATGTGAATGCAAGACTGGGATCTTGAATTCTGAATGCAAGAGCAAACTAGGACAGAGTTTATTATCTTTATCAAAAGAATCTATAGCTTCTTCTACCTAATTCAGGAAATAGATGTGTTATATATGACACTGATTTTTTAAAACCTTGCTCTAGTACCACTTAATTGTTACATAATTTTTTTATGCATCTAATTCGTCTGCACCCAAATAAGAACATCCGGCTTAGTGAAATTACATGAGGTTTGGCCAGTAAATGATTAAAACAGGAGAATACCTTAAAATAGTGTGGTCAGTTATCATGTATCCACTGGCCCTGGTGAGCTGCCCATATGTGCACTTCCGGCTCGCCTCTGTTGTTTGTATGCTCGGCTTAAGCCACCACTAATGACATTGCTTTGGGATTGGGGCGTACGGAGAGCATTCCCAGATGGTTACTAGTGCTCAGATGAAAGCACAACACTTTCAAGTATGTACCCTGAGTGAATAAAAAAGTCTTTCCCTTGACCAGGAGTTTTGACCTCGCTCTACCTCAGCTTCTGACCCAGAAATTAAAAACTTCACAGTATCAGCAAAATCCCCTTTTTCTGAGGCTGGGCGTTTGTCTGTACTGTAGTAATCCGATGTAACCAGTTACAGCTTTGCTGTTGCAGTTTTATTGTGGCAACTTGTAACAGCAATGTGAGACTGGTAGGAATGAGTCAGGGATGGCCATGTGCGTGTGTGCCTGTGCCGTCGCCGCGTGTGAGGGGGAGAACGATCAAAGCAACACCCAAAGACTCCGCAGAGCAAGATCAGGTCATTAGGAACACTGTTCCTAGCTGGTCAAACTAGGGAGCGTGCTGTTTCTGTTAAGCCACAAAGACCCAAACCCAGGTATGTCCACAGTGCAGATGGGTCCATAGCCGATGGCTCTGCTCCTCAGCCACAGTGGGCTGGGACCGAGGTTGCAGTGTTATCACGTGCGCCAGCCCTTCCAGCAGCAGGGAGAGAACAGCAAAAGTTCACCCCTGTAAAAGGTATGTCCAAAAGTGAGCTCAGCCAATTAAGAAGCGGCCCCTCTCCCCTTTATGCGTGTGCACACAAAGGATTCTGGCAGAGGACCACATGCATCATGGTGCTTCTGCATGTGCAGGTGTGAGGCTCTGACCAAACAAAATAGGTGGAGAACGAATGCAAGTTGTTTGTTAAAATCAACTTGTTTAGAGTTAGAAAATCACTCCTTCTTCCAGAAGATCTCACACTTGTGTTTGGTTATTCCAATTTCCCTCTGCTGTAGCAGTGGCAATTTTCAAATCTTCCATTTTCTCTTTTACAGGATTGTGGTGCCTTTCGTGAAAACCTGTCTCATGGTTTTGCCCTCAGTGCAAACTGTATGGAAAAGCCTGACAGATGTTTTCATCCTACCATTCTTTCAGAGCCTAGGCCGATGCTTTGCCATGGTTAATATACGCCTGGACCAAGAGTGACCGTCAGGGATGTGACGCTGCTGTCATTGTAGCTGGTGTGATACCTCTTCGCTAGCCTAACATGCAAGCACTTACTATTCATTCCAAACTGTTAAATTACAATGGCTGGTTTAAGTGGGAACATGCTATTTTTTCTAAAGTTCATTTATTTTCAGGGAAATTGGTTTAGGAGTAAGTGCACAGTTTTCATAGCTTACTATTTAACAACAGAGCAAACGCAGAGTGTGTTGGCAACACTTTATTTTAATGGTACGTCAACTGCTAGATTATAGGAGAATTCGGATGGAGGTTTAACAGCCACCGCAGTGATGATGATTGACGTTATTACTATAAATATTTAAATAGGCTGTGATACCTTAGGTGAAACTGATCTCTAGGGTTTCTCATTGACTTTACTGCAAGTCCACTATGGCTCTTTTTTGGTCCTTGCTGTGCCGAATAGTCGACTCAGTCCTTTATTATCAGCAATTAAAATGAAAGTGACTCGTTGCATAAGCATACAGAAAGGAACTGTTGCGTAATTCTCCTGTAGTGGGGAGGAAAAGCTCCCTGGAAGTTTATCCCTTAAAATAAGGTGTTCGCCAATGTTTTGGAACATCAGTTAGTCTGTATATTTTATTTAATGAGAGGTCAACTTTGCTGTATATTTTGTACCTTTGTAAATGACACTTCATCAGTTTCTTTGAAGCATTATTTCTATAGTATTTGAATTCTAACCAACTTACTAGGCAGCAAGAGTGAAAACTTACTTCAGATAACTAAACTTTCTGTTTCTAAATTATGCAGATTTTTAAGTGTTGCTGTGCAATTCTATGATATTAATTATATATGGTTGTGAGTAAAAGCAAAGATTATAAGTGTTTTCCTACAAGACTATGCAAGAGCTGGAAATATCTGTTTATGAGAAATGTTTTTTATTAAAAATGGGGTGTATTAAATGCAACCCTGCCTATTTCTGTGTATTATCTGTGTGAAAATTGTGATATTTAAAATTACAGACACTGTGCTGGCACTTTAACTAGGTAGCAAGCTCTTATAGAAGGCAGGTGAGTGTCATTGGTATCCTTGTCTAATTCTCCTCCCCTATTGGCTTGACACTCTGTGTTGCTTATTTGCTACTTTAAAGCATAATCCATAAAAAAAGCCCTTCTTCCTTCTGCACCTAACATGGCTTTGTAAACCAGAATAACAGAACGTATGCAGAGGTACATTAAAATTACATTAGCCTTCTGATGGGCTTATGCTGCTGTTTTCTTTAAATACAGATGGTAAGTTGCAATTGTAAAATATCTGTATGATTTAGAATGTTTTTTTCTAAAATGATATCACAGGTTTCTTATCAAACAAGAGATATGTAATAAAATACTCAAATGTCAGCTTTTTCCTATTTTCAACTTCATTTTTTCAGGTTTTTCAACTTTTTAAAAAGCTCTTAAAATTAGGAACAGCAGAGAATGCTATGCAGTTCTTCCAGAATATAGGAGAGGGAAAAGAAATGGATAAGCATCAATACAGTTCCACTATTATCAATCGCATTTAACTTACTTATAGTAGAAGATGATGTATCTCTCTGTGTGATTAAGCCCATACAGAATGATTGCTTTCTCTTAGGCAGATCTGTCAGTGCCAAATCTTGGCTGGTTAAAAAAAAAAACACCACCACCACTTCATTTACAGGCGCATGCTTTATTTATAATTGAGCTGCAGAATTTCTTTTTTTTGCGTATTAGCCTATGGAAGCTAGCTGACACCTATATTCTTTGTACATTCAGAAAATCTTTCTACATTAAAAATATGTTTACCATTTATGCCATTTAGAGAGGTATTCATATAGCTTTTGAAAATCATGTCTTAATGAATAGTGCCCATAGAAACTTCTCTGGAGTTTTTTTCCTCTGCAAGAATTTAGCTTGCTGTTCAGATGCGCTCTTCAAAATACCTTTCTTATGTTAAAAATCGAAATAACCCTTTTGAAAATAAAAATTGGTCAGGCTAGGCTTGAATTCTTTTGAGAGTTATTTTTTTACAATGTCCAAGGATTTTTACAAAGATATTTTTCACAGAAAAACGTCCCCTTGATGAATTAAAAAAACCAACCAAACAAAAAAAAACCCATCAGTACCAGCCCTTGTGTCTAAAAGGAGCCCTGTATAAGCCTAAGCTTTGCCAGAACTCAGGTCTGGATCCAAACTTTGAGAATGAGGCTATTCCCTAGAGAAAAGTATATCATTTTAGGTCATGCACTGTTGATATATGCTTTCTTAAATAGCTTACTGAAGTCATCCAGCTCTAGCTACCACAGACAATCAAAGGGAGTTGTTTGGCTTATTCTTATTTTGATTTAAGCTTGTCATTAATTAGTTCTTTTCACCATTTCTCTAGCTGTTACAAGACTCAAGTGACCTTGTAATTGAGAATTAAAGCTGGTAGTTTCTTACATATTTTACAGCAGTATCTTTTCTGGAACAGATGTGCTTTTTACTGTAAGAAAATATAAGTGGACTGTTAGGCTTAGGGTAAAATATTAGATGCCTGGCAAATAAGCTTAATTCATCCATGAAAGGAGTAGAAGGAAGCCAGAATATATACAAACCCTTCAATCCTTAGGTGTGAATATGCCCTGGGCAACTCTGGCTGGCGAGCATTGTCTGGGTTTTATAGATTTCACAGTTCTGACAGACATTTCCAAAGCTCTGCCACAGCTGATACTGTCAATAGCTTACAGCATTTGACAACAGGAACTGAATGAGCACAGGCACTGAACTGTGATCCTCGGTGTAGGGGTAGGTTCCTTAAGTTCATCTCCAATTTGTTTGAAGTGTAGACAAAAAGTCCCAGCTGATCCCTTAACAGCAACTTACAAATGAGAAGTTTAGCAAGGACTCCAGAAACTTAGTCTTATTGTCTGCAACAAAGGTAGGAAAATTTACACCTGATTCAGGTCATCTATTTTGATGCATCTTCTTCCCCTCTATGGAATGGGGAAAATACTATTGCTCTTAATAAAAGAAAGCTTTCTATCGTTGTGGTAGAGTTACGAAGATAAATAAATAAAAAGCGTGAGATGATCCTGTTCCAACATGCCTCTTGTTACTGCAGACCTTAGACTTATAACCATGAGCTGGAGATTCAGTTCTGCCATGCGAAATATTTCAGCATCTTGTTTTTCACGAAGATCACATCTAACATGCAGAACTACCCCCAGATTCGTGTTTATGGACTTTTTTTCTTTTAATTCACAAAGAAAATTAACCTGTCTCTTTATGAGAGCTGTTTCATAAAATCCTTCGAACCTGACTCTAGAACTTTTATATTTGTATCCTATCTTTCCCTGCCCTACTTGTTCACCTTATAAATTGGAATAAATTCCTAACAAATTTTGACATATTAGTAAATGAGGAGCCTTTTCCCACCTATCTAAAAAGCCCACTTAGGCATACACTGAATGAAAAGTTCAGAACATCCCAGCAGCTTTGGGACCTCAGACCACACACTCGTATTTAGTGGAAGCCAAAGAATGGTAATTCCATTATTTTTACAGGGTGTGATCATTCCCCCACCTGCAGAGAGAAGATTATTGTTGTTAAGCTGTATTAACTCTATTTTAAAAATACATGGAAAAATACATGTGGGCTTTTTTTTTTTTAAATAAAGAAAATGCAAATGGAACAAGGTCAGACACCAGATGCGCTACCGTTGTTGTCTGTTAGTACACTGTGCTCATGAAAATTAGAGCTGAAGACCTCCAGTGAGTATACTGAACCAGCAGTTATGCATTAAAAACTGAGGTGCTTCTTTTCATGCAGGGATTTACAACTGAAGTGAGAATTAGTAAAGGCTAATTTTAGCCTGGTGACACTAATCTTCCTATGTTTATTGCAACAAAAAGAAAATGTCTTCTGTAGAGGCGATTCAGAGGAGCTAAGATAGGTTTCTGCTCTGAATCGTTCTCCAGAGAAGACGCTGCACTGATTAATGCAAAAAGTTTGGCTTGGCATGGCTCCTTTCCCCTGCTACATAAAACAGTTTATTTGCTGCAGAAATTGGGCAGGCCTATGGAAGCAACTGGAGCTTCATGTAAGTGGTGGGGCAGGTGGTTCTCTACACACTTCCTTCACAACTTGAGGCCAGGGGTGAGTGTCATCTGTGTTAGGTGTTTGGTTTTGTCTGTTGTCTGGCTTCCCTCTCCAACTGCAAGCAGGAGAAAGAAAGGCTCTTTCACAAGGCACTGGATTGGATCTTACTTTGGACACCTACATGGAACGAAATGTAGATCGTCACACTTATATTTAAAGCTTCAACAAAAGCTTTTCTATTTTTCCAACTGTTTCTGTTTAATAGGAGATGCTTTTTCACACCGTGTACCTAGCTCACCTTGTTTTTTCCTTTACGCTATCACAGCTACCAAATGTTACAGCTATAAGCTAGGATTGGCGATGAAATGCTTCAGCAGTGAAGCTTGGTGACCAAAGGTCTCGTCCTACATAAACCTCAAGGAGTGGGTGTTTAAGTCCCATTAATGAGATTTATTCTCACAGTCTGAATTATCTTTAAGATACCTGAACAGTTAATAATATGCTAGAACTAGCTGGATGGGACTGATGCAGCTTGGTACTGTCAAAGAATTTGATACTGAAAAGGGTTGAGAAATGAGTGACTTGATTTGTGCAAAGTCTGGCAGAATTAAAGCTGTCAATCTATTTGCCTCTTCAGCCGAGATGGTTACAAGCTATCTTGATTGAGATCTACAGGGACTAGGTCTAATAAAAGATGTACACACCTACCGCAGCACTGAGATGAGAGTCAGGCTTTTAAAGCCAAAATTGTAATCCCTGCCCAGCTGCCACCCAACCAGGAACATGTCTAAACTCAGAAGGCACCTCCCTTCTGTGTAACCTCCCCTCAGTACCTACAGTTTTATTTTGCTCGTGCCCAGAACTGCCCTTTTTGAGCAACTTGGCATCTTACACTCATCTAAACCCAGTCAGAATCACAAAAGTAGGGAAGAGAATGCTTTGGACCCCTCAAAACATGCTTACTGCACATGAGAATAGGGCACTTCCCAAAATATGCTTTCCCAAGGGTGAGTCCAAATGCATTAGCACACCTCGGACAGGCAAAAATTTATTTCAGGTCTCTCAAGTGTTGGATTACTTCTTCTAGCCCTCAGGCTATTGTGAAATGTGTTATGGCAGCAGCGTTTCCATATAAAAGGAAATCACTCCTAGCTATGGTTTGTGAGCAGGAAGGAATGTGAGGGCATCTCACCATCTCTCCTGGTGTAACTACTCTTTTGACACAAGCAACAGGCCAAATAAGAAATACATACATGAAATGCCGTCCTATATATTGGTGGTGAGGGGCACCCATCTCAGTGGAAAAGTTCTTATCCAATGGCTTATAATTTAAAATACAGAAATTCTCCAGAGGCTGGGGACAGGATATCCACCATGAGTTCTCCAGGACTACAAGTCTATAAATCATGGAATGAGCAAAGCATGGGCCTGCACGTTGAACCCGTCCCAATGCTCGTTATCACGCAGCAGGGTGACGGCAGGAGCATGGCTGATAAAAGCTCACTGCCAACAGCTCTGGCAGCTCAGGCTTTCATCCAGCAAAGCATCCAAAAATGCGCATAAAAGGACGGGCTTAAGCAGTTGAACAGAAGACACTAAAAAAAGCAATGATCTTCCTCTCCTAAGCCCCAGGTTTTTAAGTGCTCTGCGTAAGGCGGGCTGCTTGCTGACAGCCTCTGTTATCTGACAGCTTTGCTGCTGTTGAAACTGTACGTAAGGAACACATTTTCCCAGGTCTGATTCTGATCTTGCTGACACTGGAATATATCAGGAGTATTGCTAATACCATAACTGGAATAATTACACAAGTTTAAAAAAAGGGGGAGGAGGAGCGGAGGGAGAGGCAATGTTTGATACAAGACAAAGCCACTCAGTGAGCTGTCATGCACATTCAGTTCAGTTTCATTACTCATTTTCTGACACTTTTTTGAGGATTTTTGTCCAATCCATATGCTTTTTTGCACTGGCTTCTGGGAAGAACTGTTTCCTGCCCATACCAAAACAGTTTCTCTTCTTAAAAGGGGAAAAAGAGTTCATACCTTGCACACACTTTGTTCCATGTTCTTAATTAAGGCAATCCTGAGGTTTGAAATTTCAGTTAAAGCAAGACTTTGGAGCATCAAAAAAAAATTTTTTTTTTTTTAATTACGCATGAAATAGCTAAAGCTGGTATGATGAAGCAGAAGGGCAGGGAGGTGTCCAGCCCAAGTAGCATATCTCCCTATTCAACAGCTGACCTGGGCTACTAAAGACACAGCAAAGCTCAATGAGAAGACAGTTTGGGTGGCATTTCCAAGGCCAGCTTGGGCATCTACAGCCACTGACAAATTTAGGCCACTTCTGGATAACCCATTCATAGTAAATGAGAGGGGAGCATAACCTTTGCACTCTCAGAAGATTCCTGCAAGCCTTTACCAGGGCCTTTCCAGCGGAGCTATACGGTTCCTCTGTGTGCAATGGGAACTTCTTGCCAAACTCGTGCCAAGTATCTGGGTGTGAAGTTTGTGGGCATTCCTCAGACAGCAGTGCCAGAGGCAATGGGCCCTGGCTTTATCCCTCTCCAGCGCTGCACGTGTAACTTCCTCACTCTTACAACTCGGCAGTACCCATGCCATTTTCTCTGTAGACTGTCTTCTCGGTATTTAAGCTCAAGTGAGCACTTCCAAGGTTGATCAGATGTGATGGTTCATTTCAGCTATATAGGCAGCCTATTCTAGGATTCATCTCATGAAGTTTATAAATTCCACCAGCTTCCTATATTCTTCTAGTTGCAGTAGTGTTGCGTGATTCAGAATTTTTTTTTAAAGGGACTGCAGTTCTGCAGAAACCACTCCAGGACCAATGCAGCATTTCAAATTAACAAATATCTCACTTTTTTTAAGTCATCCTTGAGATACGCAGTAATACTGAATGATGGGTCAAAATCTTCTGATTTATGTGCAGGACTGACTAATTGAATAACTTTCCTAAGTATGCAAACAAAGAACTGTCTTGTGGGGTTTTTTTCAGATGAGTTGAAAAAATTGCAGAGACTATGTCCTTCAATCCACCCATTTGACCCTATGCACACAATGAAGTGCTTGGACAGCCAAAGATATTTTAACGATGGCCTAAGTGAATTATTGCATCAATAAAAACCTTACTTTTAAAAATTACAACTAACTTGGAAAGTTGGAAAACATCCATCCAAAGCATTTGTCCTAAAGTTTAGGAGCAATATAAACTCTTAAAGTTCATGGCTAACTGATGACCATATCACTAATATGTGTCCATGTGGACTGCGTTTTCAACAGGTGCAGTTATTTACATCTGTGGAGCCTACATCCATCTTAACCGGTGGTTTTTTTGAGGTCATTTCTCTGTTGAATTGCCAAAAGCCAAATATACTGCAGTTTAGAATTTTCTACTGCTGCTGCTGCAATTCTGTGCTAAATGGCATAACCCTAAGGTCACTACTTTTCTGTTAATGTTAAAAATCCTTCACTGTGGTCTGATTTACAAACAGAAAACTGATGGCTGCAACCACCAAAAAAAAAACCCCAAACCCAAAACAAAACAAAACAGAACGAGTGAAATATACTTCATGCAAGATGGTTCAGGTTGGGGTTGCAATATAGCATAGCTGTTATAAACACAGATGTATAGTGCCATTGCATCCCTCACCTGAACCATCTTGAACACAGTGATGAATCCGTGTAGCTTTTACACCCACATGTGCCCCTGGACTTACAAAGGGCCGGGAGAAGAGGGCAGTGTCCCACCATGCCTCTTTAAATCCCAGTGGTTAATATGCATGGCAAACACGCATGGGTCAGCCTCCTCCCGGGAAAAATATAGCCCCGTTAAAGTGCAGGACTGTTAAATATTTGCATAGTTTTGAAATGAACCAGTTGAGAAAATCTCTTTCTCTTCATCCCAAGGATGTCCAAGTTTCCACAATTGTTCCTGGGGCGGCGATGACTATGTGTAAACTATTGTCAGTGCCGGCGGGGGGGGAGCCCTACAAACGCCTCGCTCGCTCTGGACGTGAAACACAACCCAAGTTTTCCATCTCCTCATTGCTTCCTTGCCCCCCTCACC